>NC_085137.1:495860375-495872535 GCF_035046485.1 Aedes albopictus | reverse complement strand
ATTTCCGTGACTTGAAAAGTCAATCGAATTCCAAATGTTTTTCAACAGATTTGGAACCCGTTTGATCCCGCTGAAATATAAAAATATTAAAGAAATCGTCAACTCAACAGCCATTTCTCTACGGAATTGAATTAAATTTTGGGCACAAACTTGCACAAAACTCAAGTTTTGGAAATATACGAGAACAACATTTTCTAGAACTTCTGAACGGAGTAAGGTCGGTGGCTTAAATCTATCAAATTTGATTGGGTAAAACGAAATATTTTGCATGAGTCGTTAATTTAGATGTTAATTGACCAATTAACCTTTTGATTGTTTGAAAAAATATTTCCTTGCTTAATGGTTTGCATTAAAAAAAGCCCAAAATCGCATATTTTGCCCTATAAATTGAGGTATAGCTCAAAATTGTGACGTGTTAGAGCAAATCTGAGCCCGGATTCGGATTCAGCGGCCCAAAATAAGTTTGCTCTTGAGACAAAAAAAGTTGCGCTGTGTTTTCAGTTATCATGAATCGCTGCTCTCGAAAAAAGCGCTGAAGGGGAAAAGTGTTTCTCAAGCAAAGTAGTGAAAATAAGCTCTCCCGCCGCCGTGAGAATAGCATATTTCGTATCGCTGAAACGAAAATTTCGAACCCTGCTGATGACTGAATGATGGTTATTTGAGCCTTAAATAAATTCTCCTGTATTTTTGCACAGTCCGCCACCTTACGTTGCTGGCCACACTGATTTGTTCCGTAATTATACGTCAGAATTTTGCCTAAGTTTGTGCGGTCCGTCACTGTTTTGTTTCAATATATCGATTTCATGGCAAGTGACGCAAAATCTAGTTCATTCCATAAATTATAATGATCTCACCATTCTTCCAAATTGTGAAGTGACATATTTGTAGGTATACTGTACGGTTGCATGGATCGCATCGGTTACCAAAGTGAATCCTTGATGTATGCAACTATCAATCCCTCCCTACTAACAAAACTCCTTCCCGTAACAACTGTGGAGGGTCCACTAGTACATACAACCTCTAGTAACAACAGTTGTCGAACTAACATTCCTTTTCTTCCCCGGTAGACCGTAAGGACGTGGCTAGCGCCGTTATTGACCCAATGAAGGTTGAGCTCTCGAAACGTTAGTATGCTGGCCCAAGCCCCAAGCCTATTGGTTCTCTGTGCAGTTTCGCCAGCTCAGATCAATCACGGAGTAGCAACTACGAAGTTTATGATCAACAATGCTCATTAACCCTCTAATACCCAAATTTTTGATTTTGATCTAAATATCATTTTTTGTCATCTAAAATCGATTTAAACATGTTTTGGAAGATGATTCTTTTTAATTCTCGATTTCGTGTATTTAAGTTTTGGATTTTTCTAATTTTTATTTTTGAACATCCCCACACTTTTATATTTTTCCTGGAAGCCTATTTGGGGTACGGATTTTTTGAGATGAAAACATTTGGCGATGTTATGATTATTGTTGAATTATTTTTATTTTTATTTTTTTTTATAGAAAATTTTATTTTCCGTGTAGTTTTAAGGAAAATAATTTTAGAGTGTATTCGATTCCCTTTAACTATTAAACTAGGGTAGAATGATTTGGGAAAAATTTAAAATATGTAAATTGTAGCGATTCAATACATTTATTACAATGTGACTTCTAAAAGGTGACTAAAACATCAATTGTTCAATGATTTTTTAAAAAATGTAAATGCGCTTTAAAATACACCAAAAACCATTTCGGGATGTACAAAACAGTCCTAAATATCAGCCAAAAAAATTCAGATTTTCCGCGAAACAAAAATTACAAAAATGCTCAAACTATACCCCGTCTAAAGGCGGGGTTGGGTATTAGAGGGTTTACCATCCATGTCTACATTTACGTTCGTGGTTTTTAATGTTCTGCAGGGTATGTCTGGGTTTACATAAAACGTGGTATTTTTCGGCTTTCAGTCACAGAAAAGCGTTGATTATTTTAGATCATTGCCAACGTTTCGATCCTGTGGTTGGGATTTTCATTTTTTTTTTCAAATAATTGGAAAAGAAGGGGGGTTGTACAATTATGTTGTTTTTATGATCGATGTAACTACTCACTCGGTGTGAGTCAACTTGTTTGAAATTCGTGGGGATCACACGGCGGAAAGTCATTTTTTTTTGGTTCTGCACCGCACTTGTTTCACTGCGATTGGAAAATTTGATTATTATAGATACAATTTTTGAATTACATTCGATCATAACTGGACCCTAGCACCTCCATTGAAATGGTCCTAGATCGCCTCCTCACTTTCCACCAGTGCCGTGGTCCAAGCATGTCAGCGCGTTCACTATTCTCCGTAACACTCGTCAGCGTATAGACTGTTTCATAAATTATAAATACACTAACGATTACCTGCCATTTCAATTTGAGCACAATATCCACACAAGTTTCTTCTAGCTCTTATAGTAACATGCTAACAAAGCAAATAATAGCAATTTTGATGATGTGTCTGGTAAAAGTTAAAAAATAGGGCTCTGTAAACTAGATGTTTAAAATTTGAAGTTGCACAAAGTGGTAAAAAAATGTAGCATAGTAGAATAGAAAAAAATCTCACAGGAAAAATATTTAATTTCCAAACACAATAAAAGTTGATGTATCGATTATAAAAGATATTTCTCGATTGGTAAGAGTAATTTTTACTAGAATATTTGATCAAGAACCACCATTACGGGCCGTCCCAATACAAAATTTTTTGTTTCAAATTTCTTAACAACACCAGTGGCAACAAACGTTAAGTGAACGAATGCCTTAATTACTGCTTACTGTATTCGTTTTTATCGGATCGAATGAGCTGAAAAAATAAGTTTGTTTATATCAAATGCGCTCAGGAAAGCTATGCAACTGTGTGGTAGTTCTTATGTTCCGTAGAAAACTTTAAAAAATAAGAAACTTGATCTCCGAAAAAAATGTTGTGGAAATGCCTTTATCGATTTTTCCCAAATTTTGATCAAGGTATTACTTAGACAACTTGTTGAGAATGCGAATGTGATAAAAATTTAGACAATTTTTGGTATTCAGTGATAAATAATGTTGAAATCATTAAAAATCACCTTTGTGCAAATGCAAATTTGGAAAATTAAGTTATTTGTTAAAGAACTCGACTGTTCCTCAAAATATCAAAACAATTGAAAGGATATATAAAAATATGGAGTTCAATATGCTAAACTCTGAAAAAAGTTGGTAAACATCATTAGAACAGTTCGTTTAATTTAATAAACAAAGTGTATTTATAATTTCTGAAACAGTCTATAGCTAGGGGAGGTTCCAGGGGTGCCTGGCACCCCCTAGAACAAATTTGGCATCCCCTAGAACTTTTCCAGTTACCTAAAATTTGAAACTGCACACAATAATTTCAATATGGAGGAATTCCACGGAGTCATGTCAGTCGATCCTGAGCGACCATTTCAAAAATATCTGAAACTTTGCACAGTTTTTCAATTTCATATAAATCGCCATTTTTTGATATTAAACCTTCATATTCACTCACGACTAACTTTTCAAAAGGGTGTATGCGAAAATAGTTCTAAAATATTCTAAAAGCTGTACAGCAAAAACGGATTGTTCGATTGTTATAAATTTTTCAGCAAAGTTAGATAACTAAATGATGATTCCTTAGAAAATATACACTGTAAAAAATTTCTTTTTCTACTTTGAAAAAATATGATATTTGTCACAAAAACTCAAATATCTCAAAACCCTATCTTTTTACCAACTTCAATTTTTTAGGGGAAATGGCCCATTATATCAGCTATCTACCATAAAATTTTGGTGATGGTAAACTGATAAACAAAAAAGTTATGACATTTCAAACATTTCACAATTTTTACATTTAGTAACAAAAAAATTTTTTTTCTGTGTAAATTATTTCGAGAATTATTTTGATGCTGATTTTATTGTAAAGGCTACCGCCTGAATTAAACAAGTTGTTTTCACGATACTTTAGTTTGATTATTCGTAATTACTATAGTATCTATTTGAAACTTAGACGCGATCCAGTGTTGTGATCAAAAATATTGAGATTGTCATACTTTTTATTGTACGTGACTGGTGAAAAAATACCTTGATAGTGTTGAAAAGCTGTTGATTATAAGAAAAATGGAATTGAATTTATTTTTAAGACAAAAGCTGTATAATAAAAGTTTTTTTATACGCGTATACGTCTAGTTTATCCGCAAAAAAAATCCCTCTTACACACTTATTTCTGAATTGCCTGTTCGGTACTTTTTTGACGAGATTATAACAGCAGTACGATCTCGGTAGTTTCGGTAATCGATTTTACTGAGGCTCAGTAAAACAACTGTCAAAATCGTATGGAAAAGGTAAACAATGCATTTTTGCTGAACGAGTTCGGTGCTCAGCAGTTTTAATCTCGTCAAAAAATTACCGAACTCGGTAATCAAAATTAAGTGTGTAGAGAACAGACTTTATGATCGGAAGAATGCGAGTAACTTCAACAACAACAAATGCATAAGAGGTACATACCACAGACAAACAGACGAAACGCCTAGAACAATTTTAGTGAAAATTCATCGCCCAGTTCACACTATCACCACCTGGTGGAAATGTTTCACGAAACACTGCGTTGTGCAATATCGTCATCAGAAGGCGCTAGTGTGAAACGTCAAACGCAAAGAAAAACGATGGGCGCTCTTTTTGTTATGAAAGCCACAACCAAGATTCAAAATGATCGTTGAAGGCGTGGTCAATGAAAATTTAATAAGTGATTTTGTTTATTATAATCTAACGAACAAGATGAACAGTCGCTTTCTCAAAGGTCTTCAACTCAACGCTCTCTTGTAGACCGTTTGATGAAAAAAAATGTTCAAAAGAGTTACGAAATCTCACCGAAAGCACCATAGATAAACTGAAAGAGACTGGTTATGCCCAAATGTCCACATTGTGTACAAAATTACGCATTTGCACGTCCTGCCGTCTAAAATTTGACAAACGAGCCATCTGTATATCATCGGTAAAGCAGGGCGCAGGAAGTTCGAAAACGACAACAACTGAGAAATTGCCATCAGCGACATCTGTTTAAACAATTTAATTACGCCCCTTTTCAAAAATGCCCTGTAATATTCTTCAACATCTATACCCATTTCAATATTTTTAACGTTGCAAAACACGCTTTCAACATTCATCTTGAAGAAGAGGGAAAACACTTGTCCTCAAATGTAACAGCAAATTAATGAATAAACGACTAATGCGCGGAGGGCGTGATAAAATCGGAACATTACGGTACATAGTATATTATATTATATGTATATATAATATATAATAAAAACAACTTGTTTTACTCACGCAAGGCCATTAACAATAAAATCAGCATCAAACTTCAATTTCCGGCCGAAATAATTTACACTAAAAAAAAATTATTACTAAATGTGAAAATTGTGAAATGTTTGAATTGTCATAATTTTTTTGTTTATTTTCATGGTAGATTGCTAATACAATGGACCGTTTTCTCTAAAAAATTACGTTGGTAAAAAGATAGGGTTTTGAGATATTTGAGTTTTTGTGACAAAAATGATATTTTTTAATGTTAAAAAAGATTTTTTTCACAGTGTATATTTTCTTAGGAATCGCCATTTAGTTATCTTACTTTGCTGAACAATAAAATCAGCATCAAATCGCGATTCCCGGCCGAAATAATTTACACAGAAAAATTTTTTTTACTAAATGTAAAAATTGTGAATTTTTTGAAATGTTATAACTTTTTTGTTTATTAGTTTACCATCACCAAATTTTTATGGTAGATTGCTAATACAATGGACCGTTTTCCCTAAAAAATTCAAGTTGGTAAAAAGATAGGGTTTTGAGATATTTGAGTTTTTGTGACAAAAATGATGTTTTTCAATGATAAAATAGATTTTTTTTCACAGTGTATATTTTCTTAGAAATCACCATTTAGCTATCTAACTTTGCTGAAAAATTCATAACAATCGAACAATCCGTTTTGGCTGTGCATATTTTTGAATATTTTTGAACCATTTTCACATACACCCTTTTGAAAAGTTAGTCGTGGCTCTAAATAAAAATTTGATATCGAAAAATGGCGATTTAGATGGAACTGAAAAACTGTGCAAAGTTTCAGTTCAATAGAAAATCATGAATTAAAAATTTTCCTTAATTTTGATGCTGTTGCTTGGAATCGCTCTATGTATTAAAAACTCATTTGAACATAACTTAAGCACACCCGGAATTAATTATATACCTGTTGTACGTGTTGTAGTGTTTTGATTGGCTTCAAGGATATATCCAGGACTTACCCCAGAGGGTTTTTCCAGAAATTCCACAGGGGATTTCTCCAAGAACTTCTATTGGCTTTCCTCCATGAATTTCAGCTGGAATTCTTCAAGCAATTCCCAATAGGACTCCTTCAGAAATACTTCTAAGGATTTCTCCTGGCATACTTCCTTGCTACAATACTTACGGAAAATCTTCCTGAGATTATTCCAAAAATTCCAGTTGCGATTCCATCAGGGGTTCCTCCAGTATATTTCTACCGATTCTTTCAAGGAGAACTGTGGGTATTTCTTCAGGCATTTGTTAGAGGAACTTCTCTTAGGATACCCCCGACATTCCTGATTCTAGGATTTCTCTAGAAATAACTTCTATGATACCTCCTTGGATTCTAGGAATTCCTACAGATATTCCAGCTGGGATTCCTCAAGCATTTCCTGCGATTCTTCCAGCTATTCTTTCTCCAGAAATTCTAACGTTGGTACTTCAGAAACTATGTTATTCTACCACGGATTTCTTCAAGGACTCATCCAGAAACTCCTTCAGAGATTTTATCCAAAGATTCCTCCTGAAATTCCTCATGGAATTCCTGCAGAAACTCCTTTTGACCTTTCTCCAAGAATACCTCATACCTCAAACAACTTCTCCTGCGGTTTCTCCAGAAATTCTTACTATGATACGTCCAGATATTCTTCTAGTGATTCCTTTACGAATTTATCCTAGCATTGTGGCTGGATTTTTTCCGGGAAATCTTCCTGAGATTCCTTCAGAAATTCCTACTGCGATTCCTTCAGGGCCTTCTCTATAGATTCTTCCAGAATATCTCTACCGGTTCTTGCAGGGACTTTTCTAAGTATTCTTTGGATTCCCCCACCCGACCAGAAGCACATAACAAGATCACAACAAAATTATGACAACTGTTGTTAGCAATTACAATAGTAGATATAATTCTGTTATAAGGATTTTTCCATATGATCATTCATATCAAATTATTATTAGCATCTGTTAAAATTATAACTGTAACTAAATTATAACTAAAATTGTTTTTTTAATTCGTTCAAACAGATGTATAACAACATTTGTTATATTTTGCATTATAATATAGTTACCTCTAACATAAACATGTTACGTTATTGCAACCTTTGTTATATTTTTCGTAACAAAATTATTTCAAAACTTATAAGATTTTGTGTTGTTGCGAAAAAGGTTGATAATTTTTGTTATTGTGGTCACTCGAGCCAAAAGATTTATAACAAAACTTGTAACAAATTTGTTCTGAAATACATCACAGAATTTGTTATAATTTTGTTATGATTTCGCAAGTTTAGTCTAACAAAATTTGATATAATCTTGTTATGATTATATCTCATATAATTGCTATATTTTTGTTTTAAATGGAACGAGTTAAAAATTTTATTATTTTAACTACTAACGGTACATGTTTTAAAACAACCGTTATTACAAAAGTCATTGTAACAAAATAACACAACCTGTAATAATTTTGCTTCTCCCATCTAGTCGGGCAGGCATTCCTGATGGGGTTTCTCTAGAAATTATCGTATAGTTTCATCCAGCAATTTCTGCTGAAATTTCTACAATGGATACATCCCAGAATCCTTCTAAGAATACCTCCTGAGATTTTTTTCTGTTATTTCTTCAGAAGGTCTCCGGTGATTCCTCCAGGATGTTTTATCCAAGGATCCTTTCATAAATTTCTCATGGGATTCCTGCAGGAACTCCTCTTGGCCTTCCTTCCTTCAGGAATTTCAGCTGGATTTCTCAAGCTATTCCTGCTGTGGTTCTTCCAGAAATTCCTCCTAGGACTCCTCCAGAAATTCTTACTGTAATTCCTACCATGATTCTTGTAGGGATTCTTTCCTGGAATTTCTCCAAATATTTTTCATTAGATTCCTCCAGGAACACTTCTTGACTATCATCCAGGAACTCCTCCTGGGATTCCACAAGCGATTCCTGCTGCTTCTAATGTTTCGTGAATGCCTTCTATGTCACCTCCGGAAATTCTTATTGTGATACCCTCTAGGGATTTCTCCTGGCATTCTTGCTGGGATTCCTTTAGGCAGTTTTCCTAGGATACTTCCAGAAAAGTCCTCGATTCTTCCAGGGATTTTTCAAAAAACTCATTCAGAAATTGCTCTATTTTCTCATAATAATGAAGGCTAGTGTGCTCCGCTTTTCCGGTTATCAAAACTATCAATATACAAGATATCGTTTTAGTGGAAAAATCAGTTTTGTTTCTTTGTTTACTGTTGAGCTACACTGTTAAAAGGATTTGCTCATTTTATACCATAAAAGCAAGCATGAAAATCGTGCTTTACTTCTCTCCTATGGGAAGTGCGATAAGTTTGGTGACTTCGCTTGCAGTTAGGGCACCTAGTAGTAAGCTTGGCTGAACGATAAAAGTTTGATAAAGTTATCGACTAAGTAATGAAAAAAATCATTACCAGACTCGACAACCACTATGGAATAACTTTCAACAGTTGAAATTAACAAAATTTTGTTTTTTTTAGTTCCATTTCACGATATTTCTGATAGAAATCAGGAGAATTGAAAAAAGTAAATAGAATTGAGGGTCTCCAGTTAGCCTAGTGATTAAGACTATGGATCGCCAATCCGGAGACGGCGGGTTCGATTCCCGATCCAGTCGGGAAAATTTTCTCGGCTCCCTGGGCATAATGTCTCATTGTGCTTGCCTCACAAGATACAAATTCATGCATTGGCAAGCAAAGAAAGCCCTTCAATTAATAACTGTGGAAGTGCTCAAAGAACACTAAGTTGAAGCGAGGCAGGCCAAGTCCCAGTGAGGACGTAGAGCCATAAAGAAGAAGAAGAAGAAGATCAATAGAATTGCTGACATTAACAAAACAATGCTTTAAAGACTACTAAAAAATTGGCGAAGGAACTCCCGAGAAAACATTTCAAAGGATTTGTCAGGAAATAAAAAAGCCAAATAAACTTCTAGTCCTAATGGAATTGCCGATAAAATTCATAAAGAATGCTTGAAAGGTGTTTAGGTGTTTAATGGCGACGTTGCAAGCACCGAAGGTGGCGTGGTAACAGATCTAGGTGTACGTGTGCAGGACGAAAGATTTCCAGACCCTAACCTCCAAGAGATTTAGGATGAGGTTGGCCGGTTGAAAAACAACAAAGCCACTGGAGCAGATCAACTACCAAGCGAGTTACTAAAATACGGTGGAGAAGCACTGGTGAGAGCACTACACTGGGTCATTACCAATATTTAGGCGGAGGAAGTATTACCGGAAGAGTGGATGGTAGGTATCGTGTGCCCCATCTACAAAAAGGGTGACAAGTTGGATTGCGGGAACTATCGCGCGATCACACTACTGAGCGCTGCCTACAAGATACTCTCTCAAATCTTATGCCACCGTCTATCATCGAGACAAGAGAGTTCGTGGGACAATATCAGGCTGGATTCATGGGTGAACGCGCTACAACGGACCAGATGTTCGCCATCCGCCAGGTGTTGCAGAAATGCCGCGAATACAACGTGCCCACACATCACTTGTTCATCGATTTCAAATCGGCGTATGACACAATCGATCGAGACCAACTAGGGCAGATTATGCACGAATACGGATTCCCGGATAAACTGATACGATTGATCAAGGCGACGATGGATTGAGTGATGTGCGTAGTACGAGTATCAGGGACACTCTCGAGTCCCTTCGAATCTCGCAAAGGGTTACGGCAAGGTGATGGTCTTTCGTGCTTGCTGTTAAACATCGCCTTAGAGTGGAACGACTTTCACGAAGTCCGTTCAGCTGCTTGGTTTCGCTGATGATATTGATATTATTGCTCGTAAATTTGAAACGATGGCGGAAACGTACATCCGACTAAAGAGTGAAGCCAGACGAATCGGATTAGTCATTAATGTGTCGAAGACAAAGTACATGATGGCAAAGGGCTCCAGGGAGGAATCAGCGCGCCCACCACCCCGAATTTATATCGATGGTGATGAAATCGAGGCGGTTGAAGAATTCGTGTACTTGGGCTCACTGGTGACCGCCGACAACGACACCAGCAGAGAAATTCAGAGGCGCGTTGTGGCAGGAAATCGTGCCTACTTTGGACTCCGCAGAACTCTACGATCGAATAAAGTTCGCCGTAACACGAAGTTAATTATCTACATAACGCTGATTAGATCGGTAGTCCTCTATGGGCACGGAACATGGACCCTACGTGCAGAGGACCAACGCGCCCTTGGAGTTTTCGAACGGAAGGTGTTGCGTACCATCTACGGCGGAGTGCAGATGGAAGACGGGACTTGGAGAAGGCGAATGAACCACGAGCTGCATCAGCTGCTGAGAGAACCAACCATCGTCCATACCGCGAAAATCGGGAGTCTACGGTGTCGGATGTCGGATAGCAACCCGACTAAAGTGGTTCTCGAGAGTCATCCGACCGAGGTGGGTCGACCAAGTGGAGGACGATCTGCGGATCCTACGCAGAGTGCGGAACTGGAGACAAACGACGAGATATCCGCAGTATTCGAAAAACTCGCACCTCTGCCTATTCACCCGCATATTGGTCCTTCCTACGCAGCACTTCTTTCAAGCAATCCAGATGAATCGCATCGGTCGGCCTTATGACCTTAATAACGTCTAAGAATACGGTAACACCTTCGATTTCTTGGAGGATGATGCTTAGAATAGCTCTACGGACCCCCTGTTGCGGGGGTAGAAGTCCACTGAACAGGAGACCCCATTCCCAGGTGTCAGGCGACCAGTGCAGATGGATGAATGATTGAGTGGGTTTAAAAGATGCTCGATCGTTAACGGAGCCCGTAACGTGGGTAGATCACCCTTTTGGGTTACGTTACGGAACCTTAAAATCTACCAAATTGAAATCTTGTGTCATCCTATTTTTCAATTATAGAATATGTGTTCTGGTAATTCAAGGAATTATCGTATTTAGTCCTTGCTACTGGTGTTAAGGTGACTTGCAGTTGTTGAATAAAACTAAGCTAACCAACTCTACTTTGCATATAGTAACCTCGCCATCCGAGGCTAAACTAATTGCAAAGGAACTCAAATTGGATTAGGAGTCCATGTATGTACTAACTCTTCGAAGACTGGTAAGTGCTAGTATGCAAGAAAATACTAAAATCCTTATTACTGAACACTGCCGTGCACAGCATTGTTGTCCCATGTTAATAGGAATTTCCATAGAATATGGGACAACTATGCTGCACACGGCTGAACACATGTTCCATTATTGAAATTGTATTGCTTCTAATGTTAAAACCTGGGTTCTAAACTTCTTACTGGAGAATTTAGCAGTAAACAAGGGTGATGCTAAGTTTCCGATGCATGGCCAATTATCAGTACTCTTGTTTTGTTTTCTATATGAAAGGATCACATTTCTAAGAAAACAAATTAAAAATTGTATCAAAATCGATGCTTTATTGGCATTTAATTACAATTGAGTAATGCGACATGCATTACACTAAGGGTACGGGTAATGTCACAATAGATCTAACTGCTCGCAGTGACAGACCCGAACAGGAACAAAAAAAATCTGTCAAACTTTAACGAAGTTCAGTAAAAGTTACTAACTTTACCGATTTCTTCGATAAAATGCTAAAACGGGCTGTTTTCATTCTCCACATGACTAAAATTAAAAGTAAATAAAGGCATAGAAAAACTCACCTTGTAAAAGCGTTACGTAATACTTTTGGAACACATTCAGAGCTGTTATTACCAGCTATATATATAAAATATTAAGAAAAGTTTTGGCATAACTCAGAACTCAGAATTGTTAATTTCATTTGTACCGCAACATGTTCCATTCTACATACCGTCCTTAAAAGCTCATCAACTGGATTTCCAGCAGTCGTGGCATTCCCATACACA
>NC_085137.1:495802535-495860352 GCF_035046485.1 Aedes albopictus | reverse complement strand
TTTGCAGAAGGGGAGTTTGAATGGTCGCTGGCGTTAAAGTACTCAAACGGAGGCTCTATTAGATTTCTCTGATCTCATACTTTTAATCTCACGCCATTGTTGTTTGTTGCTAAAATCATTTTTTTTACGTATGTAAAACGTTAAGAGAGCATTAGACTTGTACAGTGTATCAAACTATTGGCTTCTTTAACAGTGTTGAGATAATTTCATATTCTGAATCTGCATGCCAAACTGGGCCGAAATCCAAATTTTCATGATATTTGGTGCCCGGGAACCTATTTAAAAATCAACTTGAAGTTTGTATGGGAGCGATTTGTTGAATCACCCCTCGTCGGATTTTGTACTGGGCGGAGCTGTCAAGCAGTTACCCATCTGTCAAAAGGTGTTTTAAAAAAATCTCTTCGAAATTTATTTTACGTATCAAAATGAAGTTCTAAAAATCTGAAAAAATCATAGTGGCTCTGAAAAAGGTGCTCTTTCGTGTAAAATTAAAAAATCAATATTTTTCCAAATTTAAAAACCCAATTTTTTCGTCAAAATAATGTTTCAAATGTTCGTAACCTTTTTATACGTCAATCAAAAACGCTAAAATTTTGACTAATCATAAAATAGATCCCGCTCCATTGGTAAAAGTTTGAGCGGGATCGAATAAGTTTTATGAAAATTATAGAACTTTTAGTAAAACTTATAAGATATTTGAACACATTTTCAGCACTTTATATCTCAATATGTATTTAATGAAACGTTTTGCCTTTCTCGTACACTAAGTGTATTGGAAAGGCTATATGTTCACTCAGAAACGATTTTTCGAAAAAAAAAAAGGCTCGGAGGATCAAGTCGCATATACCAATCGACTCAGTTCGATGATTTGAGATGATGTCTGTATGTGTGTATGTATGTATGTCTGTGCGCAAAATAGTTCACTCACTTTTAAGGCGCTTCCCATTGGTCGATTTTTCAGATTATAGCTCGGATCGAACCAGAATTTTACCGCATTTTACCGGAAATGGTCCAAATCGGTCAAAGCGTTTCGGAGTTATGGCCATTTGAGTGATCCGGACCAGCACCGGTAGAACTGGTTGTATATAAAACTGAACCAAGCCCCATTATGCGACACATCAAACTGCGATATTTTTGAAACCTTAAGCATGGTTGACGAATTTTGTGCGGAAATCAACACTGGAGATCACAAATTCCGCGATGTCGGCCCAAAATTCAAGATAACAGCCTAATACTCAAGATGGCGGCTCCAAATTCAAGATGGTGGCTGTTTAATGGTGTTTTAGGCTCTAAAACCATGCAATATGGGTATATTTGGTATGGGGAAGATGACCGGAGTTCAAAAATACAAACAGAATATCCAAGATGACGGTATTAAATCCAAGATGGCGGCTCCAAATTCAAAATGGCAACTGTTTAATGGTGTTTTAGGCTCTATAACCATGCAATATGGGTATATTTGGTATGGGGAAGATGTCCGGAGTCCAGAAATACGACCAAAATATCCAAGATGGCGATATAAAATCCAAGAACGCGGCTATATATTGGTGTTTAAGGCTCTAAAACCAAGCAATATGGGTATACTTGGTATGGGAAAGATGTCTGAAGTCCAAAAATGACGAACAAAATATCCAAGATGGTGGTCTAAAATCCAAAATGGCGATCTAAACTCCAAGATGGCTGCTCCAAAATCAAGATGGCGTTTTTTAACACGCTAAGTACCGACAGGCAAAAAAACGTGGAACTGTTTTTTTGCACATCCATATCTCAGCAGTTAGTGAACCAAATTTCAATCTTTTTGCGTTAACGGAATCCTACACTATCCTAGAGAGGTGTAGTGAAAGCCGATTGGGATTTCATGCCGCTTCCGGTGAGAACCAGGCGAAAACATTAGTTCCACATTTTTAACTTCTTCCGGTTTCGTTTTGTTCCCGGATTGGTTGTGAGTACCATGTCTTTGTAGCGAGCTCTTTCGGAATCTCGACAAGATAGCAACAATCTGTCTTCGGCAAAGTTGTTCAGAACAACAACCACTTTCTGGTGATGGATTTCATAGTTCCGAATTTCCCCACCACGTGGCGCTAGTGTACATAGTGACTTCCGGTACGACTTTGGTGGGATATAGCACGAGATTGAAGCCAGATAGGAAGATGCAATCTTCGGCAAAGTTGTTCAGGACTACGAGTACTTCCAGGTCATGAAGAGAATAGTTCGGAATTTCACCACCACGTGGCGCTAGTGTACATAGCCACTTCCGGTACGGCTTTGGTGGGATATAGCACGAGATTGAAGCCAGATAGGAAGATGCGATCTTCGGCAAAGTTGTTCAGGACTACGAGTGTTTCCAGTTCATGAAGTGCATAGTTCGGAATTTCACCACCACGTGGCGCTAGTGTACATAGCTACTTCCGGTATGACTTTGGAGGAATATAGCACGAGATTGAAGCCAGATAGGAAGATGCGATCTTCGGCAAAGTTGTTCAGTACTACGAGTACTTCCAGGTCATGAAGTGCATAGTTCGGAATTTCACTACCACGTGGCGCTAGTGTACATAGCTACTTCCGGTATGACTTTGGAGGAATATAGCACGAGATTGAAGCCAGATAGGAAGATGCGATCTTCGGCAAAGTTGTTCAGTACTACGAGTACTTCCAGGTCATGAAGTGCATAGTTCGGAATTTCACTACCACGTGGCGCTAGTGTACATAGCTACTTCCGGTATGACTTTGGAGGAATATAGCACGAGATTGAAGCCAGATAGGAAGATGCGATCTTCGGCAAAGTTGTTCGGTACTACGAGTACTTCCAGGTCATGAAGTGCATAGTTCGGAATTTCACCACCACGTGGCGCTAGTGTACATAGCTACTTTTGGTATGACTTTGGAGGAATATAGCACGAGATTGAAGCCAGATAGGAAGATGCGATCTTCGGCAAAGTTGTTCAGTACTACGAGTGCTTCCAGGTCATGAAGAGAATAGTTCGGAATTTCACCACCACGTGGCGCTAGTGTACATAGCCACTTCCGGTACGGCTTTGGTGGGATATAGCACGAGATTGAAGCCAGATAGGAAGATGCGATCTTCGGCAAAGTTGTTCAGGACTACGAGTGCTTCCAGTTCATGAAGTGCATAGTTCGGAATTTCACCACCACGTGGCGCTAGTGTACATAGCCACTTCCGGTATGGTTTTGGAGGGATATAGCACGAGATTGAAGCCAGATAGGAAGATGCGACCTTAGGCAAAGTTGTTCAGGACTACGAGTACTATTAGGTGATGAAAAACATATTTCGGAATTTCACCCTCATGTGGAGCTACTGTGCATAGTTACTTCCGGTACGACTTTGGTGATATAAATCACAAGATTGAAGCCAGATAGGAAAGTACGATCTTCAACAAAAATGTTCAGGATTACGATTACTTCCAGGTCATGAAGAGCATAGTTCAAAATTTCACCACCACGTAGCGCTAGTGTACATAGCTACTTCCGGTACGACCTTGGTGGGATATAGCACGAGATTGAAGCCAGATAGGAAGATGTGATCTTCGGCAAAGTTGTTCAGGACTACGAGTACTTCCAGGTCATGAAGAGCGTAGTTCAGAATTTCACCACCACGTGGCGCTAGTGTACATAGTGACTTCCGGTACGACTTTGATGAGATGTATCACAAGATTGAAGCCAAATAGGAAAGTACCATCTTCGCCAAAGTTATTCAGGACTACGAGTACCTCCAGTTCATGAAGTGCATAGTTCGGAATTTCACCACCACGTGGCGCTAGTGTACATAATGACTTCCGGTACGACTTTGGTGAGATATATTACAAGGTTGAAGCCAGATAGGAAAGTACCATCTTCGACAAAGTTGTTCAGGACTACGAGTACTTCCAGGTCATGAAGAGCATGGTTCAGAATTTAACCACCACGTGGCGCTAAAGCTAGTGCGATATATCACAAGATTGAAGCCAGATAGGAAGATGCGATCTTCGACAAAGTTGTTCAGTACTACGAGTACTTCCAGTTCATGAAGAGAATAGTTCGGAATTTCACCACCACGTCCCAAGCAGCACCTGCAACATCATCCAAAATGTGGTTTTCTATGCTTTGGTCTAAACGAGTTGCAATAAAAGCGCACGCCACTTTCATCTTGTCAGTTGAGTTGCATTTAAACTCCGAATATCGTTAAGTTATGTAACAAACATGAAACATCTTACTCTGGCTTGTTTGTTCAGATTAGGTTCCAAATGTGTTGCGGAAAACTTGCGCGTCTTTTCATTTTGACAGCTTTCTAACTTGTGGCAAAGACGGTACAATAAAGTAACGCATAACTTCAGTAGCTTTTATGGTGCATTGAGGAGCAAATCTTTCACAGAGCTTCTGGTGTAGTATGTAAGGTGAGTGGTTAATACTCTTGGTCTCCATGGTTCGAGTCTGAATATATATTTTTTTTTCAATTTTTTATCATTCCCCCTGGCTCATGTTGCATAACGATTTAAAATTTGCGCTTTTTGCGTTCCAAAGAAGAAGCAATTGTGTTGTGTAGTCCTTAATTAGAACAGTGAATAAATTGCACTGATGTTGCTGGTACTGGCTTTGAAACAAGTCGTGTTGCTTGGGTGGCGCTAGTGTACATAGCCACTTCCGGTGCGACTTTGGTGGGATATAGCACGAGATTGAAGCCAGAGAGGAAGGTGCGATCTTCGGCAAAATTGTTCAGGACTACGAGTACTATTAGGTGATGAAAAACATATTTCGGAATTTCACCCTCATGTGGAGCTACTGTACATAGTTACTTCTGGTACGACTTTGGTGAGATAAATCGCAAGATTGAAGCCAGATAGGAAAGTACGCTCTTCGACAAAAATGTTCAGGATTACGATTACTCCCAGGTCATGAAGAGCATAGTTCAAAATTTCACCACCACGTAGCGCTAGTGTACATAGCTACTTCCGGTACGACCTTGGTGGGATATAGCACGAGATTGAAGCCAGATAGGAAGATGTGATCTTCGGCAAAGTTGTTCAGAACTACGAGTACTTCCAGGTCATGAAGAGCATAGTTCAGAATTTCCCCACCACGTGGTGCTAGTGTACATAGTGACTTCCGGTACGACTTTGCTGAGATATATCACAAGATTGAAGCCAAATAGGAAAGTACGGGTCGGACACGATTATCCGGGTGACCTCAAAACTATTTCACCCCGGATAATCGAATCACCTGGATAATCGAGCCATGCTTCTTTTCTTTTATTTTTGATGTTCTTTAATCAAAAACTGTACCTTAAACATAAAAGCTAATATACATGACGTTGTAGTGCTTAAACTTAACGTCTGGTATTATTACGAGCAGGTTTTTTTTAAATAAAATTTTAGCAGAAAAATATGAAAAAATAAAAACAATTTTCAAATAGGCTAAATCTTATTTACAGGTATTGTATTTGATGTTTATCATATTTTTTGACATACTGTAATCTAAAAATTTGTAAACAAAGCAAAAACAAAGTTTTTCCCGGATAATCGAGCCATTTCTGCCGGATAATCGGGCCCCCGGTTAATTGAACCCCCGGATAATCGAGTCCAACCTGTACCATCTTCGACAAAGTTGTTCAGGACTACGAGTACTTCCAGGTCATGAAGAGCATGGTTCAGAATTTAACCACCACGTGGCACTAAAGCTAGTGCAATATATCACAAGATTGAAGCCAGATAGGAAGGTACGATCTTCGACAAAAATGTTCAGGATTACGATTACTTCCTGGTCATGAAGAGCGTAGTTGAAAATTTCACCACCACGTGGCGCTAGTGTACATAGCCACTTCCGGTACGACCTTGGTGGGATATAGGACGAGATTTAAGCCAGATAGGAAGGTACCATCTTCGACAAAGTTGTTCAGGACTACAGGTACTTCCAGGTCATGAAGAGCATAGTTCCGAATTTCACCACCACGTGCCACTAGTGTACATAGCTAGTTCCGGTATGAGTTTGGTGGGATATAGCACAAGATTGAAGCCAGATAGGAAGGTGCGATCTTCGGCAAAGTTGTTCAGTACTACGAGTACTATTAGGCGATGAAAAACATATTTACTAGTGTACATACTTTAGTGAAATAAATCACAAGATTGAATCCAGACAGAATATTGCGATTTTCGGCAAAGTTGTTCAGAACTGTGAGTACTTCCAGGTCATGAAGAGCATAGTTCCGACTAACACCACCACGTGGCGCTATATCATTAGAATGGATCCAGATAGGAAGGTGTGATTTACGTAAATGTTGTTCATGACTACGAGTACTTCCAGGTCATGAAGAACATAGTTCGGAATTCCACCACCACGTGATGCTAGTGTACATAGTGACTTCCGATACGTCTTTAGTGAGATGTATCACAAGATTGAAGACAGATAGAAAAGTACGAGTCTAGCTCCCACGATCAAGGATCAAGGATCATTTCAGGACCACTTGGAGAGTATTCCCTAACAATATCTACAGAAATACTTTCCGCGAATGCCCAAGGCGTTTCTCTAAGAGATTCAGTTCTAGTAGAATTGAGGTTTTAGTATAAATATTGCAAAAGCTTCGATCTCATTTTTGTTTCCGTGAAAAATGTAAACTTCAGAAAGATATTCTCATAATGATGATTCACACAAGTTTTAGCAAAGATATTTAAATAAATATCTGGCTCCAACTTCATACTTATTATCCAGAATAATATATCAAACCCATGACCATCCGCAAACATGCGATCAACTGCGCCACGGGCTCGGGCACTCTGGAGAGGAATTTCCGAAAAAATCACTACATAAATTTCTGAAGGAATCTTTCGAGGACTTCGCGAACGAACTCTAGGAAAAAAATACCTAGTAATCCCTGCAAAACATATTCCGAAAGCATCACTAAAAAACTTTCAAATTCGGGAGGTTCATAATAAATCTCTGAGAGAATCACTAAAATTTATCGTAAATGAATCGCAGAAAGAAGCTCCGGAGTGTTTTGAAGTGAAATCGCTGAACTTTTCAAGCTCTGGAGGAATTTCTGAAGAAATCCTTGGGGAAAGAAAGCGTTAGAAGATGGGTTCATGAAGGAAAATACAAACGGGCAGCTAAAGGAACCCCAGAAACCGTGTTAAAAATTCCCTGTAGGAAATATAAAGGTACGCATGGGTGAATTTTTGAAGATATCACTGGAAAATCTCCTGAATCCCTGGAAAGATTTGCAAATCAATACTCAAGGATCCCAAATGGAATCACCCAGATGATTTCCCGAAAGAAATCTTGGAATAAATCCAGGAAGGACCGCTAAAGGATTTTCCAAAAAATCACTAGAGGAATCCCGATAGAATCCCTGGAAGAATTTGGCAGAGAAATCGCAGGAGAATGGTAATTCGAAGGAATCTTGGGAGGCATTTCCGAAGCCATCTCTAAAAAATCCCAAAGAATTCTTGGTGAAATTTCGAATAATTTTTCAAATAGCTGGAAAAATCTTTGTATAAATTTTTTAACTATTTCTTGGAGAATTCCTGGAAGAATATTTCCAAAAATTCCAGAAGCAATTCCTTTACTGGAAGAAATTCAGCTGGAATCTCTGGAGGGATACCTGAAGTGTGTCCGTGAGGAATTTTAGTAATAACTAATGCATAAATTCCTTTGGGAATTCCACGAATGAATATTCACGGGAATCCTTGGAGGAGGAATTTCTTGAACAATATTTTGAGGAATTCATGGAGGAATGCTTTGAAAAATACCCGGAGGAATTCCTGGAGACATAATTATTATTATTATATTTTATTAAAGACACTTTACCAAATAAGTTGGCATTCGTGTCCATGGAGACATAATGAATAGGTGAGTTTATTCCAGAAGAATCACTGGAGAAATGCTTGAATAAAATTCTAAAGAAATTCCAGTAGGAATCTGAGGAACAAAAATCCCTAATAAAATTATTGAATAAATCATTGAAAAAAAATTCAAGGACCAACCCTGAGGAAATTCCTTGTCGAAATTTCCTTGGGGAATTCCCATACAACTAGCTAGATAAATTGTCAGAACAATCCTTCGAGTGAGTCAGAGAAGTCCCAATCTGGCCTAAAATTCTCTTGCATAGCTCTTAAAAATCGTTTTTTGTACACTATCAAAACGTGGTGGTGAAATTACATACCCGGTAGTGCTCGTAGTCCTGAACAATTTTGCCTTCCTATCAGACTTGAAGATCGTGCAATACCTCATCAAATTCGTACCGGAGATTAGTATGTACACTAGCGCCACGTGGTGGTGACGTTCGGAGCTGGAAGTACTCGTAGTCCTGAACAACTTTGCCGAAGATCGTACTTTCCTGTCGGGCTTCAATCTCGTGCTATATCCCACCAAAGTCGTACCGGGAGTAACTATGTACACTAGCGTTCGTGGTGATGGATTTTGGAACTATGCTTTTCATAGTCCTGAACAACTTTGCCGAAGATCGCATCTTCCTATCTGGCATCAATCTCGTGCTATATCCCTCCAAAGTCATACCGGAAGTCACTATGTACACTAGCGCCACGTGGTGGTGAAATTCTGAGCTATGCTCTTCATCACCTGGAAGTACTCGTAGTCCTGAGCAACTTTGCCGAAGATCGCATCTTCCTGTCTGGCTTCAATCTAGTGCTATATTCCTCCAAAGTCATACCGGAAGTAGCTATGTACAGTAGCGCCACGTGGTGGTGAAATTTTTTACTATGTTCTTCATGACCAGGAAGTGACCGTTGTCCTGAACAACTTTGCCGAAGATCGTATCTTCCTATCTGGCTTCAATCTCGTGCTATATCCCACCAAAGTCGTCCCGAAGTCACTATGTACACTAGCGCCACGTGGTGGTGAAATTCTGAACTATGCTCTTCATGACCTGGAAGCATTCGTAGTCCTGAACAACTTTGCCGAAGATCACATTTTCCTAACTGGCTTCAATCTCGTGCTATATCCCTCCAAAGTCGTACCGGAAGTCGCTATGTACACTAGCGCCACGTGGTGGTGAAATTTTGAACTATGCTCTTCATGACCTGGAAGTACTCGTAGTCCTGAACAACTTTGCCGAAGATCGCATCTTCCTATCTGGCTTCAGTCTCGTGCTATATCCCACCAAAGTCATACTGGAAGTCATTATGTACATTAGCGCCACGTGGTGGTGCAATTCTGAACTCTGCTCTTCATGACCTGGAAGCACTCGTAGTACTGAACAACTTTGCCGAAGATCACATCTTCCTATCTGGCTTCAATCTCGTGCTATATTCCTCCAAAGTCATACCGGAAGTAGCTATGTACACTAGCGCCACGTGGTGGTGAAATTCCGAACTATGCACTTCATGAACTGGAAGTACTCGTAGTACCGAACAACTTTGCCGAAGATCGCATCTTCCTATCTGGCTTCAATCTCGTGCTATATTCCTCCAAAGTCATACCGGAAGTAGCTATGTACACTAGCGCCACGTGGTAGTGAAATTCCGAACTATGCACTTCATGACCTGGAAGTACTCGTAGTACTGAACAACTTTGCCGAAGATCGCATCTTCCTATCTGGCTTCAATCTCGTGCTATATTCCTCCAAAGTCATACCGGAAGTAGCTATGTACACTAGCGCCACGTGGTGGTGAAATTCCGAACTATGCACTTCATGAACTGGAAACACTCGTAGTCCTGAACAACTTTGCCGAAGATCGCATCTTCCTATCTGGCTTCAATCTCGTGCTATATCCCACCAAAGCCGTACCGGAAGTGGCTATGTACACTAGCGCCACGTGGTGGTGAAATTCCGAACTATTCTCTTCATGACCTGGAAGTACTCGTAGTCCTGAACAACTTTGCCGAAGATTGCATCTTCCTATCTGGCTTCAATCTCGTGCTATATCCCACCAAAGTCGTACCGGAAGTCACTATGTACACTAGCGCCACGTGGTGGGGAAATTCGGAACTATGAAATCCATCACCAGAAAGTGGTTGTTGTTCTGAACAACTTTGCCGAAGACAGATTGTTGCTATCTTGTCGAGATTCCGAAAGAGCTCGCTACAAAGACATGGTACTCACAACCAATCCGGGAACAAAACGAAACCGGAAGAAGTTAAAAATGTGGAACTAATGTTTTCGCCTGGTTCTCACCGGAAGCGGCATGAAATCCCAATCGGCTTTCACTACACCTCTCTAGGATAGTGTAGGATTCCGTTAACGCAAAAAGATTGAAGTTTGGTTCACTAACGGCTGAGATATGGATGTGCAAAAAAATTAGTTCCACGTTTTTTTGCCTGTCGGTACTTTACGTTACAAAAACCATGTTGGTATAAGCAGTGTTAATGGTGTTTTGGGCTCTAAAACCATACAATATGGGTATATTTGGTATGGGGAAGATGTCCGAAGTCCAAAAATGGTGACTAGAATTTTCAAGATGGCGGCCCACAATCCAACATGGCGGCCTTAATTGCTGTTTAATGGTGTTTTAGACCCTAGAACCATACAATATGGGTATATTTGGTAAAGGGAAGAAGTCTGGATTCCAAAAATGGCGACCAGAATATCAAATATGGCGTCACAAAATTCAAGATGGTGGCTGTCAAAGGCTCAAAAATCATGAAATATTTATATATTTGATTTGAAGCAGATGTCCGGTTCGGAGTCCGAAAATGGCGGCCAGAATATCCAAG
The DNA here is from genome assembly GCF_035046485.1 of Aedes albopictus. Taxonomy (NCBI): domain Eukaryota; kingdom Metazoa; phylum Arthropoda; class Insecta; order Diptera; family Culicidae; genus Aedes; species Aedes albopictus. The sequence continues at coordinate 495,849,693 of NC_085137.1, read as the reverse complement.
ATTGTGGACTTTAATCCAAAATAGCGGCTCAAAATACAAGATAGCGGCTTTTTTAAATTTAAGGTTCAAACATTAAAAGCCAGTTAAGCGAATCATATCTGATGCCATGAAATGGATTTTTGTGAAACGTATGAAAGTGCGATATTCATAAATATGTCACATGTTGAAATGGGGTTTCGAAGGCACGAGAAAGGCGCCATCACCGCTAGGTGGGTTTATTAGGGTTTTTTTTGTGTTACAGCTTATACCTATGGCTTTCATATGCAGCTTCGTTTGAGGATTTATATTCACTACAAAAATATGGAAAACCTGTATATGTATCATTTGGAAATTTATCATATTTTGATCAATAAAAGTGTCAAGTGTTTTAAACATCTTAAAACTCTCTAAATGTAATATTTTTATACAGGACCTACTAAACTACATATGCAGAGTAGGTCCTATGCATTTTTCGTGGTGTATCCACGCGCAAATGTCGAAAAGAGGCTTTGCAGACACCGTGGGAGTGTCACAGTCAAAAATTAAAATTTCTGAGATTTTTTTTTATTTTGACACTGCTTAAGGCCTTTTCTTGTGTCATCACAAAATGGCTTCTTCAAAATCATCACCCAAAATGAACTTTACACAATATTTCACTAATACACTTACGTACAAAAATCGACGATTACCCGAGTAGGTGAGAGAATCTAACGAATAACACATTCAGTTATTAATAATTAAATTACTGAAGAACAAAAACTGATATTGGTTTGATAGAGATAAGAGGTAAAACATCAGAAATAATATCAAAATCTAGTATGGAGAAGTGCTCAATAATAGCTCGTGAAGATATTACAAGATCAAAAATTGAAAATTGCAGACAAGAATTGTCGACCTTTTTCTTGACAAAAAAAAAAGAATTGCCATCATCCAGCATCGAACCTACGACCTTAGGATTCACAGGCGGCGATACTTACCACTCAACTGCGGCTCACTGTTATGAATATCATGGCAACAAGAGCATGAAGCTCGTCGTTTCCACAGCTCAGAAAGGGGCACATGGCATTTCACTAACATTAAGCCATCTCTATGGGTGTACGTGTTCCATTTCGTGCGGAAGAGCTAAATTTGTTCTTATGTAGAAATTTTCAGATATTTCGACAAGAACAAAAACTGATATCGGTGCGATATTCATTAAATTTTTGGATAACACATCAAAATCACATCGAGCTATGACAGCAAAACTTGTTCGATTTCAGATTTGATTTAGACATTCTCGTCTGCCCGGGTACCTTGTGTCTAGAATTCTCCACTTTACGCCAGATGGGGCTGATATGTCAATCCAAACTTTTTTGCGACCACGTCAAAGTGGCTCTGGGGTCCAATGGATCCCAGGTATCCATTAGAGGGTTAACAATGTTCCGTCCTATAAGAAGCTCAAGAAGATTTTTGTTTATTCGGGTGCACCTCTCGAACCACTATGGAATGACGATTCTCCGACATCAGGAGGTTATGTTATTCTTCCTCTTTCAGTCATTACAAATTCTTATTCCAAAAGGTCCAAAAATTACATCAAAATAGCTAGAAACACATTTTTTTTGCATATCTCTGCTACTGCATAACGATCTCGTTCCAATTTTTATTGACGAGTATCTGACCTGATAATGTGTCGAACCCATATACACTCCTGATCAAAAGTTTGGCCCATATCTCCGCCAATTTGCGTGCGATTTCAAAACCCTAGGTCTCATTCAAAAGCTAATAAGTCAAAGTAACTTTGAACATGAACTTAGGTGAAAGCTTTACAAAAATATATGTATGTAAACTTAACCCAAAGTTGCCAAATTTTCTAAAAATTGAATATAAACTTACGGCAGTGTCGCTGGAAATTGGGTCGACCAAATTTTAAGATAAAAGCGGTGATATAACCTATTCTATTTTCTATTAGCTTTCAACTGCTTTTTGCCGAACTTGGCTAAAAAATCTAGGAGTAAGTAAATTAACTCTTGTTGTAATCTACCAAAAATTTGGGTCACCTCTCAATATGTTGTATCAGCCAAAAGTTTGGCAGCCATGACCGTACAATTCGTAGTTGCTACTCCGTTACAGACCAGAACAGTCAACCAAAAGGATGGGGCCTGGGTGAAGCTTTCCATCCTCAATATGCAATTTTGAAGGTTCAAAACTTTACATTGTCAGTACCGACGCCGGCCACGTCCTTACGGTCGTCGGGGAAGGGAAGGAATGTTAGTGTGACATCCGTTGCTACTAGAGACCGTGTGTACCTCCGCATCTCCACGGTTGTCACAGGAAGGTCACCTCTCAATATGTTGTATCAGCCAAAAGTTTGGGGTCATTTTCGTAAAACATGGAAAAGTTATTTAGTGACATTTTCGTCATCTATAGATCAATTTTAATTCTTTTTGGCTCATTTCAAAGATAATTACCTAAATTTACGTTTGAGGTCTTGAATTTAACGAATTCAACGATTTTTATATATAAAAATGTTATGTACATTTCACCACATTTCAACAAGTACAAGTTGCTTGTTCAAGATGTCAACAAACCTATCTGATCAGGTAAGTAGGAACAGTTTCACAATTATTGTCTATCCCAGAGGTTTTCAGACCTTTTGTCTCGCGGTGCACTTTTTGGGAACAAATTGCCACGCGGTGCACTTGATCAAAAATTTAAGTTTGTTTAAAATATCAATGTGTTTTCTAATCTGATGTTCGTCGCACGTCAAAATAATTTTGAAAAATGAATTGAAAAAAAAAAATAGAACTGAATCATTATTGAAGTTTCTGGTGAACATATTGTCTGTTAACTAGCGAAATTTCAATAAATTTCTGGTTGGTTTCATCGAGGCCCTGTTCTGATCCCTGGCGGATAACTGGCATCGTTTTTTGGTAAATCGTGGATCTTTGAAGAATAGATGTTTAGAAAGGTTCGAAGAAAAATTTATTTAAAATTGCTGGCAGTTCTTTGAAATTGTTTACTCTCGAAATATCTGTGGGAAATTTCAAGAAAAAAGATAATTTTTTTAAGATTCGTGATAAATTACAAAGATAATAGAAAGGACCCTATTCGGATTCTTTGAAATACAGTAATGTTCCGATTTTATCACGCCCTCCACGCATCAGTCCTTCATTTTTCATTCAGTTGCTGTTACATTTGAAATTAATTGTTTCCCCTCTTCTCCAAGACAAATGTTGAAGGCGTGTTTTGCAGCGTTAAAAATAATAAAAATACGTATAGATTTTGTAGAATATTCAATAGTATTTTTGAAAAGGGGCGTAATAAAATCGGAACAATAATGTACTGTACATATTTCTAAGAATGAAGTTCTTGCAAATACGTTCCATCAGACATTGAATGATTAATTGGATTTTTTTTTTAATTCATGTCTACCGAGCTCATTGGCAGGTTTTCCTCGAAATTCTTTGGAAATTCATTATGGATTTCATTATACATTTTTCGGCTTTCCGTAGAGACGCTTTGCTCTCATTTTCCTTTAGATTTCCTAAATTTAATATTTCAGGTACAATATTCATGCAAAGCCCGGGCCCGTAGCGTAGTGGCTACACGTTCACTTCATAAGTGGATGGTCATGGGTTCGATCCCAGCCCCGGCACTTGCAAATTTTTGTCAGTTGCTCTTCCCCCCGAGAGCGGCTGACACCTGATCCTCTTCTGAGCATATGCTCTAACGGACCCGGAAACTTGGATATCGGTTAACGGCAACTCATAATGGACCCCCAATCGGACTGGAAATAGAACAAGAGCCACACAGCAACATCGTGCTCATCATTCTACCATGGACAGGGTAGAAACGTGACAGCAGCGCAAAGGCTACCAGTTCGAATTAGAGTTAGTGGAATTAGAATAGAATACATTTAGGCGCTGTACAAAGTGTAAGTGCAGCCGCCAATTGGAATCACTCACGCAGTGCCCTAGTGGACAAAAGAGCTGTACATTAGGTTAAGTGGTTGAAGAATTAAAAAATATATTCATGCTCATGGCATGTTGTCGCGATACATCGCGGTGCACGATCTGAAATCCCCTGGTCTATCCCACAACTTGGTGATATGGTCGAGAGGTATAAACAGTTACTTTATCGGTGCTGCAGTCTTGGGGAATCAAAACGACTGTTTTAGATTTGTCCCGACGTTTCGACTCTGTTTCAAGTCTTCTTCAAAGGGATTTGACTCCCCCTTCTCTTGACAAGAAATCCGATGTACAGACACAAACAAGACACCGACAGTCCTATGTCCATTCGAACAAAACAAACGACTAGTCAGAGTTTTCCCTTTGAAGAAGACTCGAAACAGAGTCGAAACGTCGGGACAAATCTAAAACAGTCGTTTTGATTCCCCAAGACTGCAGCGCCGATAAAGTAGCTAGATCAGACATATCAGTCGAACTCTCTTAAGGTATAACACTAGTTTACAGCATTTTTGAACTCGGTAAGCTGATGATCATTTTTGGTGTAGAATCATGCCCTGAGTTCGAAAACGCGAAGGAAAAAAATTACAGTAGAGCGGAAATTTTTTCGACTTTCCATACAAGGTTGATGATTTGAAATCGATTTTTGTTCTATTTTTAAGCAACGTCGTTCACTTCACACATCTCATTCTCCGTAATCAATGCTCCGATTGAGCTGAATTTTTTACTGTACTTCGCCTACATATGATATGTCAAATAAACTTCGAGAAAGAATTTTTAAGTTGATTTTTTCTTATTGAAAAAAATACATTTCTTCAAAAATTTTTGAGAATTTCGCTAAAATTTAAGAAGATCGTCCCAAAAACTCGCCAATATGTTGAATTTCATCAATCTGACGCAAAACCTGTATTCAGATGATCGAATGGTATTGTATTCAGCTTTCAATTTATGGAAAAAAATTAAAATTTGTTGAACTAAACGCAATATATTTGAATTTTAGTAAATTACATATTTTGAAAAATTACAAAACTCGATATTGAGCTAAAACTCAAAAACTGTTCTACTTTAAATTTTTTGAAAGTTGGTTTCGAAATCAGCACTAAATTGTGCTTAAAAAATTTTGGTCGTTGACAGAAGTTCACGACTTTCGTTTTATTTTGTAAACTTGTGTAATCAGTGCATCTCAATCAGTCTTCGAATCCGGTTCAATATTTTACTTTCATATGTTTTATCATCTGTCGGTTCGGTTCTAGCGATTGCTAGCTCGACTTTATTATTTGTTATTGTATGCAACGGGCCGCTTCTTTTATGTGCATGCAAGTGAATTTAAATTTACATTAATTTTTCGAAAAGTGTGGTGTACGAATCCATTCAAATATATTACTTTCACATGTTTTATCTTTCGAATCGGTTCTAGCGATTGCTAGACGCTAAGAACAAATAAGTTTGATCTGTGGGGGTGTCCTTGAAGAGGTAACTTTACATGTTTTTACCGTCGTTGGGGGTGAGAATGGATCAAAAATGCATACTTCCACATTCATTGTTCAATAGCTTTTGCTACTTTGCATGAAAAAGTTTTTGATCACTGGCATGTGATCTTTGGTAAAAAGTGCACAAATTTCATTTTGTTTCATTATCATTTTGCAGCATTTGGTGGGGCAATGAGAGCGCAAGTCAGTCCAAAGCCGATGATAAGGAAGGGTAATGGCTGAATAGTCTTTGCTGACCACATAAACGCCATGGGATAGGAAAAGGGTATTTTGGTGTGGGATTAGGGTGTTGGTACAGACTTGACAATATCAATCCCAAGTAACACACTTGTCACAGAAGAGTAACGGCGGCGCAGGTTTTTGTTGCGCAGAAGTCACTGTGATTTACTTCTAACAAATAAACATTTACTTGCTAGAAATTAGTCACAGTGACTTCTGCACAACAAATACCTGCACCGCTCTTCTGTGACAAGTGTGTTACTTGGGATGCTATTCAGATGCAAAATAATTTTAAAGCTCAATAGTGAATCGCACACCTTCCAAAACCAAAAAAAAAACTAAAATCCACAAAATGCCAAGCAAGTCATAGAAAGAAAAAGCGCCCGATTATTTATTTTGTCAATTATAACGGGTTACGTACAAAAGGCTGAAACACGAAAGGCTGAAATAACAAAAGGCTGAATTACGAAAGGCTGAATCACAAAAGGCTGAAAATGTCAAAAGGCTGAAATAACATAAGGCTGAAAAAATGATTCGACTAGTTTTCAAACGGCGAGCCTAAAGGCAGTCATGCGAGCCTAAAGGCAACACTAACATCATAGACAAACAGACATAACACTCTAACTATTCATATCGTACACTGATATAATGATCTTTATGAAAATTTGCTAGTTGGCCGACCACTCAGCCCTGACCCTTGCATTGGTTTTGCTTGAGTTTGACATTTGACGCACACTACTGCTCATTGGTTGATGGTTAATTGGACGTGCTTCCGTTACTATGTTTGAGATCGGAAAGCGATAGGACTGTTTTTCCGCGCTAAAGTATGCATTATTGATCGCCTACATAACTATGACAGTATTTCTCCAAAGAATAGCATATATTTAAAAGAAGGAAAAATCTCTGATCACATTTTTGGCAGCTGTAATGGCAACCAATCTCCATAACAGCATGATTCGAAAGAATAGCTCATGCTCAAAGAAGGAAAAATCTCGAATTGAAATACCAGTCATTTTTTGTGTTAGTTGGTATGCATCATTAGCCTCTTCACTAAGCACATTCTATGACTAGGACTCATATATGTAGCCGATCTGGTTAGCGAACGGGTAGTCATGCTGAGGGAGACGGGTTCGATTCTCCCTCGGGCCAGAAACTTTTTGAAATAAAAAATTCCTTGACAACCGCGGACATAAAGTATCTTCCTGCCTGTCACACGATATACAAATGCAAAGTGGTCATTGGCAGAGAATGCTCTCAAATAATAACTGTTGAAATGCGTATAGAAGCTGAAAGCATGCTTTGTCTCAGTTGGGACGTTACGCCAGAAAAAAGAAAAAGAATCACTAAAATTCATTTCCTGCATTTTTTCAATTTCTGGCTTTTGTGCATTCAGCCTTTTGAAATTCAGCCTTATGTTACTTTCAGCCTTTCGTGTTCAGCCTTTTGTGCATTCAGCCTTTTGAAATTCAGCCTTATGTTAGCATCCCATTATAACAAACGGAAACTTCTACCCTCTCCGACTCGCCAGTCACTCCAGAAAAAAATGTTCCTTCAGTTCCGAAAAATAATATTATTATCAATTAAGCCTTTAATCGAATTGTCCGCGTGGTCTTGTAGTACCCCTACTAGGTAAGAACCAGTCATTGCCATACATATTAAATGCTAGTCATGACCCCATGGATAGCATTTGCATATGTAAAAGCTTTGCTGATGTGACTTTCCTATTAGACAATTCTCTCATCTTATGTTTGTCTTCAAAACCTTGTCAAGCTTAGAAAATTGAAGTTAATAAACAATACATTCTCTCTCTCTTCTTGGCGTAACGTCCTCATTGGGACAAAGCCTGCTTCTCAGCTTAGTGTTCTATGAGCACTTCCACAGTTATTAACTAAGAGCTTCCTCTGCCAATGACCATTTTGCATGCGTATATCGTGTGGCAGGCACGAAGATACTCTATGCCCAAGGAAGTCAAGGAAATTTCCTTTACGAAAAGATCCTGGACCGACCGGGAATCGAACCCGTCACCCTCAGCATGGTCATGCTGAATACCCGTGCGTTTACCGCCTCGGCTATATGGGCCGACAATACATTACAAGGTTCGAATTCCCATAGAATGAGATCATTCATTCGCACTACAACACCATAGGACAGGGTTTCTCAAACTTTTTCAACTTGCGACCCACTTTTGATTTTTAAAGAATTTGGCGACCCACCAACATGAAAATTTATAAAATGAGCCATTTTTTTGCAAATTTGGACTACCTTTATAAATAAATACATTTTATCACTTTTGATAGGTATCACAACCTAACATTACGTAGCCCTCAAACTTTTAGTTTATTTATAGTGCTCTATTATTTTTTTGGAAAAGTCTAAGAAAGGTTAAGGTGCCCGAATTTGCAGCATCAGTTAACACTTAGTCTTAAAAATTTGAGACAAGATTCCAAGTTTCTAATATATTAAACCAGCCAGGCTCTAGATGTAGTGGTAATGTTATGTCTCAGCAGAACTTTAAAATCTACTTTAAAATTAAATGTCGGTTGAAAATGCTATAGATATTCACAGTGAGTGGGTGAACATCAAGTAGTTTTTAGAATTATAGCACTCCTGGATGGTCAGATGAGTCCCCTTGAAATTTTGAATAATATCCTTCATACACACTTGTTTTATTTGGATTAAAATCACTTTCAAGTTGTTCCGTTAATGTTCAGATTATCGTCATTCATCTGAATTTCACAGAAATTTAGCTTTACTTAAGGTCGGTAAAGGTGAGGTTTCTTGTCAAAGTTTGGTAATATTTTTGTTAATTTTTGGTATTTCTAAATTTTTAGATATTTTAACTGCTGAAACTGGCGTGTAAGTCTATCAGAAAATGCTAACGGTAAGCAACAACTTGAACTCATTTTTTTCCAAAACGCAAGTAAAATCTAAAATTTTACTCTAATCTTAAAATTTCTGATTGAAAGCTCATAGTTTTAGAATCGATCTCAGAACACAGACAGTAATATTAATATTCAATACACTCTAGACAAGACTTATACAGGTCGGACTCGATTATCCGGAGTCGGGTTCTGATGCTTCTCAAACATATATCTGGTGAACGGGATGCTCTATAAAGCTGAAATTTTGACATTTTGTCAAACCAATTTTGATACGTGATCAGTCAAAATTTCAGCTACTTACAGCATTCAGTTTACGAGCTCTAAGGTATTATTTGAAAATTAGAAAATGGCTAGCAATAACATTCAACATAAGTTAATAAAGACCTCGCGACCCACCAAAAATCAGCCCGCGACCCACCAGTGGGTCGCGACCCATAGTCTGAGAAACGCTGCCATAGGAGATAATATAACATTGGCTGATTACAGTACAAATGCGAATAATCTCCCTTTCCCCCTATCCGCAACCCGGGGACGCGCCCTTTTAAAAAAAGACACTACACCGTCTTCAACCAGAGGTTGTACAGCAAGCAACTAACATTAGACAACGGACAACACACATAACACCCAGTGGCCCAGTGGAGAATTTTCCGATTGACGAAAAGTTTTCCCCGACTGGAGTGGGAATCAAACCCACACTCCGAGGCTTACGAGACACCTAAACGACTGACGCCGCTAACCGCTCGGCCACGTAGCCCACAATTTCGAAAGCCTCGGAGAATATTCCAAACCTTGAATGGCATTCCCACACACTAACCCACATTGCCCATTCAGGGGTCTGACTGGGCCTATTACCCTCCCTCAGTTTGTAATATTCTCACCAACTTGGAATTATATTTTCCCGGCACATAGGGTAATTTTCCAATTGTTGCACGGCTAAAAACTCGCCTATTGTTGCACGCTCAATGTTATTCTTATGAGGTGTGCAATAATTGGCGAATTTTTAGCCGTGCAACAATTGGAAAATTACCCTAAATGACTTCGACAAATGTTCGATATACTATGCAGCAGCATGATCAGTATAACTATATCATATGACGATGACTTGAAGATCTGATTTTTACAGAATTGTTTGCCATTGATTATACATTCAGCTATTCCAATCATTACTGCAAAGCACATCGGCTACATGCCTGAATTCAAAGCTTCCTGGAAGATAAAATCCAAGCCCAGGGATGCGTGCACAAATGATTAAAAAATAATTGGAGTTTGTCAATTTTACTTAAAACTACAAGTTTATGAAAATTGACCCATTCTCATCCCTTCGAAGAGGTGAGAATGGGTCAAGGGAACCGAATTTGTTTCTCATTGACAACAAAGCAAGTTAATAAAGTTCTGGTCAAGGTTGATACTACTTCCCACTAATATATTATATAATAAATATGAGTTTGAGTTTCTAAAAAGTAGGTGATGTTTCATCGAGCCGTAAAAATGACATTTTAAAAAGGTCTTATTATCAAGCTTTTTTCGGTGATTTATCAAAAATTTACTAATTACTCTAGAAACCTAATTTTTTGACTGGAACTGCTGGCAACTACGAGGATGACACCATAACATTTTTGATTTGATATTCGCAATATTTGATGAGATATTTCAGATAATGTTTTGACCCATTCACACCCCTGTGACCCATGGTCACCCCCAACGACGGTACCTCTAAATTTGTGTCTTTGAAGACGCTCGAATATGTCAGGTTCACGACACCTATAATTACATTATTTTTTCTAGGTGTATACACCATACTTTCAGGTTCAGCTTCTGAAATGACCTGTAGGTGATTGGTTTTAGAAATCTGAAATGTCAAAATGACATTTTCAGCACTGGTTGCAGCAACTGCCGAAATAGGTTACTTCCGAAATGTACAAATGGGATTGATTTCATTGCCGCGTACACATAAATCGACGTAGAGCGATCAACCCAGTCAGTGCACAGTGGTCCACGAACCAGAATTACGAAGAAAGATGCATGCAGCGCCTTCAAATGATTTTTTAGACAAATATGGTCGTCTTCAAAGTTGTTCCTAAAATAAGGCGCTCTTTCCAATGTACATGAAAAATTAGGGTGGTCCAAATTTTCAAAGAAATTGGAAACCAAACTTTTTTATTTGCAAGAATAACTAAACTATATACATTCTTCGGCAAAGTTGTAGATCTATCAATTTTGAGCAAGTTTGCTGAAGACAATTTTTATGTAGCTTTATGTAATTGACCGATTTCTGAATTAGCTTAGGGTGGGTTTTCAGATTGTAACTTTTTCATTTTCAATTTCTCATCAAAGTCACGCAGGAAACACTTGTAGAGCATTTGAAAACGCGTCGTTTCGTGGGCGGAGACGATCTTATGATTCAATAGTTATAGGCGTTTTTCTAAAAAAAAATCATAGTTTATTGAAAAGGTGATATTACGGGATGGGGCAAACATAAAAAAATATCTTTTTCCAGCATTCAAAAGAAGAAGTATTGTTATGAAACATATCAAAAAAAAAAATTGTAACTCAAGAAAAAATAGTAGAAAAGTTCCTATTTTTTCTAGAAAATCATCAATATTATTTGAACGGAATGACGTAGCAACATTTCCGTGCACGGAAATGTGCGTTTTTAAAAGCTCTAAAAGTGAGAAATATGAAACAAAAAAGATAAAGCGTATAAACTGTTTTGACCAAATTTGAAGCATTTTTCCATAGTTTTCATAGGGTGACGCTAGAGCAAATCGTTTTATCGCTCTATCTTTTTTGTTTTGTTTTAATAAGGTTCAAATTTGTTTGAAAATATGTCCAAAATAAAAATGGGGTCCAATTCGAACCACTTCCCCCTATCTTTTCCCCCGGAAGCGTAATATCCAACGAATAAAAGCTTCGCCTGTGAGGCTTCACTCGTCGTCCGTCAGTTCGGCGAGTTGAAAACGATGCCCCCCGGGGGTGTTTCAACAGCGAACTTCAAAAACAAACGGTGAACTGCTGCAGCAGTGGCAAATGTTTTCACTCGAGGGTTTTCCAACAGTCACATCAGTCGCAGTTTTTCCAACTGATTACTTAAGTTTTTCCCGCCTAATTGTTTGATTGTGTGTGAGTTCAACTGGTTACCATGCTCACGTGCCATGGTCGCACGGTACCGCGGACAAAGAAACTGCCATGGAGACGCATGGTGCGTTACGAGGGTGATTCTTTCCGAGCGGGCTCGTGAACTGAACTGAATGGGGCACAATTATTTCATCACTAGGTACTACTGTGTTGGGGTGACCGTTTTTGTGGTAGGTGGATGATGTTTATTGCGTGATTTATGTTGTTTCGAAAAAACCGGCGCGTCCCAAACGCAATAAACAGAGTCTCCCACGCACATCTGCGAACCGAAAATTTACAGATCGCGTGTCTGTTTCTAAAGAGTCCGCATTAGTTCGAAACGGTGGCAGGTGTCTAACTTTTCCAAAGTGATAATTGAGAAGCTGCCGTCAGGTGGTTGCATTATTGAAGAGAAACCGATTATACTTGGACAGCACTGGTAGCCGTAAAGTAGACTTCTAATTTGTTTTTGAACTCTATATACACTATAGTGTACCTTATGCTTTAACGTAAGCTTTTGTACGGGAAAGAATTTTTGTCTGATTTACCAAATAACAGTTTCACTGAGGGTTTAACTTAAAATGCAGGACAAACAGAATGTGTGATTCGAAAACAGGTCTATGCAGCCCTTTACTGACATATACCAGATTTTCTGGTATTTCTGAACACATTGGAGACCTTATAATTAGAAGTGTTTTCTAATGGAAATTTCCTTGACTTCCTTGGGAATTGAGTATCTACGTGCCTGCCACACGATATACAAATAAATGATGGTCATTGGCGGAGAAAGATTTCAGTTAATAACTGTGGAATGCTCAAAGAAGACTTAGCTTCCACCAGACATTTTCAAGTCAGTAGTCAGCTATAGCACGCGACAGTTACTTTGATAAAATTATTTAAGTCTTTGACGTTTACTGACCCTCTTCACATGTCAATCCCCTTTTTTGTTTTTCAACGCGCCTACCTTTTGTACTGTAGCTACAATTATTTTCAAATCAAATTATTCACTTCATGCATACCCTTTTCGTGGCATATTGAGCTGTAAACTGGGGTGGAAGAGACATTAGATTTGTTACAACAAATCTGACTGAATTTGTAAAAACAAATTGACCTCGTGAGTGACAAAAATGTATATTAAGCTAAATTTCATCATATTTTAATATTCTTCTGAGACTCCCTCAGGAATGCCTACTAGCATTCTCCCTAGAATTCCTTGAGTGGTTTCTCCAGAAATCTCTTCTAGGATTCCTTCAGAAATTACATACCAGGGGTTTCTTCTAAGCTGCGTAAAGAGGTAGAACCTGGGATTCCTCTAGGAGTTTTTCCAGGATTCCTCCAGGAACTCCTTATGCTACTGCTTTATAGCTTTCAACCGGTATTTCCCCAGGAATTTCTTCTGAGATTCCTCCAGTAGTTTCGGAATTCATTCAGGAATTTCTTCCAAATTTCTCCCAAAAATTCGTTCTGAAATTCAGCAGGGATTCCTGCTACAGGGTGTCTACTCGTTTACGAAAATAAAATTCCCTGATTTTTCCAGGTCTGAGAAAATAATTCCAGTTTCAGAAATAATAACGAACAGAAATAAATTAAACGAATCACCAAATTTGCCATATACACGACAGAGAAGAATTTGCTGAATTTTCTTAGAAAAAGTTTAAGGCGGCATTAGTAGATTTATTTCTGGTTGAACTTCTGGTAGAAATGAAGAAGCGCAAAAATCCCAGAAGGAATTCTAAAAAAAAATCCCAAAAGAAGTTCCTTTAGGAATCTCAGTAGAAGCTCCTTGACGAATCCTGAAGAAATACCATAACAAACTTGGATAAAGAAAGAACTCCTGGAGAAATGTTATACGAAGTAAACCTTGAGAGGGGGAATCCCAGAAGGAACTGGGGCAGAAACCCGTGAAGGAACTCTTGTAGAAATTCTCAGAATCTCAGAAGAAATAATTCTCAAAAGGAGGAATCCCAGAGGGAACTCCATGAGGTATCCCAGAAGCAACTCCTAGCCTGGAGGAATCACAAAAGGAACACCTAGGAACACCTAGGGGCCTGTCCATAAACTACGTAGACTCTTAGGGGGGGACGGGGGGGGTCTGGCCAAAGTCTACGCTCCATACAAATTTCGAATATTTTGTATGAACAAAAGTCTACGGAGGGGGAGGGGGGGTCTGAGATTACCCAAAATGAGTCTACGTAGTTTATGGACAGCGCCTAGAGGAACCCAGGAAAGGGTTCTATACTATTTCCCGGAAAGACATTTCCCGGAAATCATATCCCGGATACCTCATTTCCCGGAAAGACATTTTCCGGAATAACCCATTTCCCGGAAAACCATTTCCCGGAATGCTCCAATTCCCGGAATGCCTAATTTCCCGGAAAGGCAATTCTAGGAAAACCTGTGAAGATATTTTAGAATCTTTAAACATGATCTGGTTTTTTGATTCTTATTACGACTAATTTTATCAGTTGATGATCAATTTCCAGAAAATCCAGCCTTGAAACTTTTTTTATATTTTTTTTTTTCAAGATTGTAAAATCTAATAAATGAATGGAACTCAGATTCTCGTTTCATTTCACTTAACAAAGTAGAGCCAGCATCGTTGAGCCGAATGGATATATTTTGACTGGCTTTTCAATAACAAATTGTTCTTCCTTTCCGTCAAAGGCTGTTCTAGGTGAATTTATATAGTTGAACTGCTAACTGCATAGGAGATTTGCCCTTCTTCAATTTACAATCGGTTCTTTCCAACGATGTAACGTTACAGAATTGATTCGCGCCCAATTTATTAATTCTATCTGGTGTTTTTCCTTCTGAAAAAATTGTTTTTTCGATCTGAATAAAGTTAATAGTTTGGCCAGCTATAAAATACGCAACGTAGTAACTAGAAAGAATAAAGAAGGGCAAATCTTCTATATAGAAGGTAGCAAGTGCCAATAAAACACATGGTTACCAACATTATAGGACATTTGCCCTTCTTTATTTAATAGGCTGTTCTTTCTAGTTACAACGTTGCGTATTTGATTGGCGGTAGAACTACTGACTCCATCTGATATTTTTCCTTCTCTTATAAATGTGTTGTTCTTTCAAGTTAAACTGTTACAGAGTTTTCGAATGAGTGTAATCAGTTTCGTACCTTTTAATTCCACCCTATGTTGCTTATCCTTTGACAGATACGCGTATTTAGACTACCACTTGTAATCTTCCTCAGTGTCAGTATCTAATATCGAAAAAAGTGGATAACTGACACTGAGGAAGATTACAAGTGATAGTCGAAATACGCGTACCTGTCAAAGGATAAGCAACATAGGGCGGAATTAAAAGGTACGAAACTGATTACACTCAATCGAAGAGGGTATTCTGCTTAGAGGGTTCGAAAAGTCGGTACAATATGTTACAGAGTTGTTTAATTGCCAAACTACCAATTGCACCTTTGGAGATTTTCCCTTCTTCTAGCAATGGGCTGTTCTTTCGAGGCCTGTTTTTCGATCGCTTTCGTTTCAGTCTAGCCTAATGACAATTTGGCTTAGGGAGCATCCATTAAGTACGTCACGGTAAAATTGAGAATTTTCAACCCCCCCTCGCCCCTTCGTAGGGTTTTTCCTATACCTAATACATTGCTTGTCACACTTTCACAAACCCTCCCTCACCCCTCTAAGCGTGACATACTTAATGGATGCCCCCTTAGTAATAATGTGGCCAAATGTATTTTCGGCCTAATAGGCCACACACAGTCGTAGGCAAAACCTTGAAGTTGGCCTCTTGTTATTTACAGTTTTAAAGGTTTAGTATCAAAAAGGCAAAGAACATATGAGAGAAACAATAAGAGGGTAAGTGCTACAGATAAATTTAATACAGTATACTCTTCTTTGATATAGTCATTCATTGACTTCCCCATTTTTTAAATTTGACATTTCGTCTCTCATTATTTTTTTTTCATTTCAACATTTTATTTTTGTTTTTTTTTGTTCGCGTCTGATGTGTAGGTTTTAGAAGCGTTGTCGAAAGATGAGCCGAGTTTTTCATTTCTTGAGCTAATATTGACTAATCTGCAACCCACCTATAGAGCTCGTAAATAGTAAGAAACTTTAGACCAAGAGTAAGACTGGTTACAATCTATGCACAAAATGCAAACGCTACCATTTTATTAGATATTTAATATTCCTTTCTTTCGTTTTCTTTCGATGGTTATATTTTGGAATTACAGCTGCCAGAATTGTCATTGAAAATTTTCCAATGGCTGTTCATTAGGCCGTCCCTTATTTTGCAAAAATTGGAAATGTTATAAGTTCGTTAGTGGCAAATGATCGTTTCAGCTAAGAAATGATCGTGTCAAAATTTGAAGTCCGTATCTCAAGGCTAAGTGGTCCCTCAAGGGGCCTAAAGTTATCAAAAATTGTATGGGAACAAAAAATCATGAAATTTTTTTCGACGAAAAAATACGCTATTCTACTAAAACCGGTGATTTTAGGACCCTTAAGGGCCAAAAATTTGCTTAGATTTGCGATATCTCTACTTGTTTCCGAGATATTGACAAAAAACAACCGAAAGATCAGCATTTTTGACTATTTTTTTAGATTCCGAAGGAAACCTACCCTAATTTGTTCAATAACTCAAAAACGAGCAATTCTAAGCACATTTATGGCCCTTTAGGGTCCTAAAATCACCGGTTTTAGTAGAATAGCGTATTTTCTCGTCGAAAAAAATTTCATGTTTTTTTGGTCCCATACAATTTTTGACAACTTTAGGCCCCTTGAGGGACCACTTAGCCTTGAGATACGGACTTCAAATTTAGACACGATCATTTCTTAGCTGAAACGATCATTTTCCACTAACGAACTGTTATAATCCAATTTTTGCAAAATAAAGGACGACCTACTGTTCATTCAAGATGTAGTGATAAAACTGTTGGCATCATAACTGCTAATGTTTTTTAATGTTCTGTCGAAGTTTTGGAAATAACACTGAAAGCCCTATTTTAATTCTGCATCGAATACCAACCAAAATAAGTCAATTATTGTGCGTTTCATTAAAAGGTTGAAATTTAATGAGTCTAAGAATAGCGATAACAGTTTTCCGGGAAATGTTCTATTCCGGAAAATAGGTTTCCGGGAATTGGGACATTCTGGAAAATGGGTTTCCGGGAAATGGGCCATTCCGGGAAAGGTTTTCCGGAAAATGTCTTTCCGAGAAATGATTTTCCGGGAAATGTCATGGAATCCAGGAAAGAATTCCTGAATAAATCACGAAAAGAATTTCAGGTACATTCACTGAAGGAAATCTTGAGGGGATACCAGAAGGAGCTCCTGGTTAATTTCAGAGGAAAACCCTGGAAGAATCTCAGAAGGAGCTCCAGGAGGAGCTCATGAAAGAACTCCTGGAAGAATTCTAGAATTCTAGAGAATATCTCGAGTAAACCCTGAAAGATCTCTTGGAGGAGCCTTAAAAGGAATAATTTCTTTAGAGCAAAATGAATTGATATGATGTGATAAAACGAAAAAAAAAACATAAATCGTTAATTTAGATGTATATCAAGAAATTTCTCTATTAATTGCTTAAAAAAATAATGTGCATGCTCAATAGCTAACAATCAAAAAAAAAAACAATAAAATCGCATATTTTGAGATCGCATAAGTTGAGGTATGGCTCAAAATTGTGACGTGCTGGAGCAAATCAGTATTGGATTCGGATTTAGTGCCCCAACATCTGTCAGAGACACATAACTTTGCTTTTGAGACAGACCAATAGTTTACTTAAAGCGACTTCAAATACTATGAATAATACCCTTTTAACCGTTCAGGACGCACGCCGATGTAAAAAGTACAACACTACCAAAGAACCTCGATCGTCGTATCCAGCGCGAGCGCGGTGTAGCTTTAGGTTCCAACAGGCGCGCGTCCTGAAAGGTTAAGGAATAAGATTGAGACGATATTCGGTCATTTGTAGTTTAGAAGAAATATTATTTATTTAATGCGATACCTTCTTGCTAAACTGTCATTTCAACATAGAAGAGTATACGTACCAAACAAAAAGTTTGTCCGATCCTAATCACATTTGTTATAAAATAGAAACAATTTTTAACTATCCTTTGTTGACCCATTCTTACCCCCAACGATGACAGATTCAAATGTGGTAAGCCTTAGTTTAGTCGCACGCTCTTGTTACTGGCAAATACAAGATAGGGGTAGGGAATCGCGCCACTTGGGCGGTGGCTTCTATATTCGTCTGTTTTCCACTATTATAGTGGAAAACAGACGAATATAGAAGCCACCGCCCAAGTGGCGCGATACCCTATGTGGAAACATACTGGAAAAGTTGTCATTATGAGCACTTCTATTATAATCTAACTTTTTCACAAATTCTTCTTGAATTTTGTTTGGTCAAATTCTTCTGTGTTCAGCTCTACCAAGAACGATGAAATAAATCATCCAAAGAATTTGGCGAAATAGTATACTTTGTCCAGGGAATTTTTTAAACTCTCTTGACATCTACAATGAATTCTTTTAACAAGAAACTATTTAGAACGTTTGGAAATCCTTGCTCAAGCTATTGCAGAAAACCTCCTTATTTTATCTTATGTATTTTGTTTTAAACACAAATTCAACAGTAATACCGTGTTTTTGCATATCTCGTACACTAGGTGTACTGGAAAGGCTATATATTAACTCCAAAAATGAGGAGGAGCGAGTCTATATACCAATCAACTCAGCTCGACGAATTGAGGTGATGTCTGTGTTTGTGTATGTATATGTGTATGTGTGTATACAAAATAAACTCACATCACTTTTTGGCTGTAAACCTCAACCGATTTTAATGACCGATGGTTCATTTGACGCGGAATCTGGTCCCATTGTTTCCTATAGGAAATGGTTCGGATCGGTCCAGCCGTTCCTGAGTTATGGCCATTTAGGTGTTCCGGACCGGTACCCCAGGAAGAGGCCAGATATGAAAATGCTACGAACCCATGCATGCGACACATCAAACCGCGGCTTTTTCGATAACCTGATGAACGCTAAGCAGGAAATAAGTTCCAAACCATATATGAACCGATAATGTTCCGCAACCGGTTCCGGGTGTCCCGCCTGAAGTGGCCAAATAAAAAAGTGACCCAGACCCATGCATGCGACACATCGAGTTGCGGCTTTTTCGATAACCACATGAACGGGAAGCAGGAAAATGGTCTAAGACCATATCTAGTGTTAGGTAGTGTTCCGGAACCGGTTTCGGGTGTCCCGTAGGAAGTGACCAAATATAAAAGTGAACCAAACGCGACACATTAAATAGTAACTTTTTCGATAACCAGATGAACGGTAAGCACGAAAATAGTTTCAAACTATATCTCAACCGATAGTGTTCCGAAACCGGTTCCGGGTGTCGCGTTGGAAGTGGCCAAATAAACATATGAACCAAACCTATGCATATTGCATGCGACACATCAAATAGCGGCTTTTTCGATAACCAGATAAACGACCAGCAAGAAAGTAGTCTCCCATACCTAAGAAGTTTATGGACCTTCGTAGACTCATTTTGGGCCATCTCACACACACACACCCGCCCCCTCCCCCGCCGTAGACTTTTGTTCATACGAAATTTTCGATATTTGTATGGAGCGTAAACTTTGGCCAGACCCCTCCGTACCCCCTAAGAGTCTACGTAGTTTATGGACAGGCCCTAAGACATCCGGTAGTGTTCCGGACCTTTCGATAACATGAGGAAAGTTTAGTAAGAAAATTGATACATAGAACTTAAGTTACTACCAGTGGCATTACCGGTTCCGGATGTCCCGCCGGAAGTGGTCAAATATACACTGATATGCGATACATCAAATCGCGGCTGTTTAGGTAACCCGATGAAGAGAAAGAAATAAAATAGCCTCAGACCATACCGACAACCGGTAGTGTCAAGGAAACGGTTCCGGGTTTTTCGCCGGAAGTGATCAAACGTAACAGTTAACCAAACCCATGCATGCATCACATCAAATAGCGTTTTTTTTTTCGATAACCTGATGAATGGTTAGCAAAGAAAAAGGCTCAGACCACATTTAAAACTAGCGGTAGTGTTTCGGAATCGGTTCCGGGTGTCCCGCCGAAACTGAACAAATATAAAAGTGAACCAAACTCATGCATGCGATACATCAAACCGCGGTATTTTTGATAACATGGTGAACGGTTAGCAAGAAAATCAGTGGAGCCTCGTGGACGTGCGATTAACGTCTCCAAGCGTATAACCGTACCATGCCATGGGGTGAAGGTTCAATTCCCGCTCCGAGTGATGAAAATTTTCGCATGAAATGTTTCTTCCTCGTATCCACTGGTGCTCGTATGTGTGTCGTGTCCTTTGTCTACTGTTAAGTTTCATTCAGTCTGTACAGCCTCGGGCTGAAGACGGTGACCGTGTTTAAAAAAATAGAGACTACCGGCAGTGTTGCCCAAGTAACAATTTTAATTTTATCGAAGTTTTTTAGCGATTCAAAAACCCTAACCATAAAACCATTGATGCCGATGCCATTGATGAAAGTCCTCTCGAGCTTTTTTATGCCTGCTATGGCCCACGTTCTGGCTAGTGTTCCTGCCTTATTATGATCTCCAGGACTTCGTATGCGAACCGGCTTAGGACTTCGGGTTGTATTATAGTTTTATCGTATCCCCGATACAACCGATTGTGCGATATTTGCCAGAAAACCATTCGCCAGAATGCCATTGACCAGAAAGACATTTGCCAGAAAATACCATTTCCAAGAAAACCGTTTGCCAGAAAGGATCCTTTCCCAGAAAACCATTTGCCAGAATGTACCATTCCCCAGAAAGTACCATTTCCCAGAAATTTTCCGAAGTTCTCAATCAAAAAGTTTTCCCAATCCAATGATAATTTAAAACATTCTTATTGAAAAATAAATCGTGTTTTTTATTTGTTTGGGATCGATTAGCCCACGATAACGATTGTAAAAATGTAAAATTTCATTTTTGTTCAGATTAGGGGCCGTTCATAAACCACGTAGACTTTTTGCGGGAGGGGGGGGGGGGGGGGGTTGGGGGGTGGTGTGGTCTACGCTCCACACAAATTTTAAATTTTTTGTATGGACAAAAGTCTACGAGGGGGAGGGGGGGTCTGAAATGGCCAAATTTTGGTCTACGTGGTTTATGAACAGCCCCTTATATGCGAAAGTTAAATAAATTATTGGAACTGATGTAAGAGCAAACAAGAAATGGTTTTAGAGTAACTTTTAAAGAAAAGCCTAGAGTTTGAAGAAGGGCAAATCACTCTGAAACAAAAAATTGATGTGAACTCAAACCTTTCAAACTTTACAATACATTAAATCGTTTATGTTATTTAATGATTTTATTGCGCACAACAGCTTATTTTTTCAATTAGAACATTTCCACAAATTTGTCTTGTGGACAAGTTGATCATGATGTGGATCCAATTGATCAAATATTATTTTGACAGAATTTGATCAATACTCATCAAAGATTATCCTTTCTTCAATACATAGCATGTTCTTTCCAGCTTTTACTGATATGGAATTTTTGGATTTACTTATATTTTTCAAAACTTCCCTTCTTTCAACTGAAAGTAATTTTTGACAATAACAATAACATGATCACTTCAAATAATAATGTTTGTGCCAAACAGCAAAATTACCCGGAATTGTTGATAACACACTAAAGTCAATCGAGTACCATAAAGAATGGAGTAAATAAGTTTGTCGTGACGTAAAATGTTTGATTAATGGTTCATCATCAATAACCTTTTGGAAGTAACGAGTAAAATACACAGAAATAATAACTTAAGTGGCGGTTTTACCTATACCATTAGCCTGACTGTCACTGCCCGAAAGCTAGTACTCCCAATATCACAAGCTTGAATGTACCAGTAGGCCGAATATCACTTGATCAAATGCTATAAAAAACTTGTTCTTGAGGAAATTAATTCTAATTATTCCAGCAGAGTTTTTCCTTCTTTTAATCATCTGCTGTTCTTTCTAAATGAACTTCTTAGTTTATTTGCGCCATTTCTAACCAACATATTCCCTTATCACGGTGATTGTAACATGTGACCTTAACATATTTGGGCTTATGGTATTATGGCTAATGGCGCTCCGGCTACTGTTATAGAATCTTGTTATCAATGATGTTAGGGCATTCGGCTGAGGCCGTTGGGTCGAATGTCATTTGGTCGAAGTTCATTAGGTCAAAAAGTTATTTTGCCGAATGGCCATAATTTTGTTTCATTTTCTCCTTTTATGCTGTTAAAATAATTGTTGAAGTTGGTGCTACTGTATTTTACCCATTGATCTTTCCTTCCTTTAAATATAAGATCAATAAACGGGTTTAATATCTGTTATTTTTTTCAATAAATAAACTATTAGTTCCACAATACCGATATTATTGCTTTATGGTTCCAACATAATCAACAATTTATACCAAAAACTAGTCTTACAATGAAACTAGAAAGAACAGCCTGTACACAGTAAAATTGAATTTATTTCCCATATGTAATTCAGTTTTGCAATGTAAATGTATTAATTGAAAGCTTACATAATACTGATCAAATACAGTATATGTTTTGAAATAAACTGTCCTTTATCCTTTTGTAATCATTGCAAATGTGTCTCAAGTTCCTTTCGGCCGGCACGCACGTCTGTCATTGGTATTTCGTCTAGTTTTTATTGAGTAATGGTGTTAAGTTAAATCAAATTAGGTTGTTGTCCTCAGCATTAGTGGTAGCAACTATGGCCATACTAAATAATCTATAAGATTCAGATTGGGTGAAGTACGAACTCATTTTATTTTGATCTTTAAAATTGCTAAAATTGCCGCTGTACCTGTTTTAATGATTTTTGTTTTGTCAAAAAGCAAGGCTGCGTCATATCTCAGTTTAATCCATAGTTATCTTTTCCAAAACTTGATTATATCCCTATTGTGGCAAATTTGAACCAAAATTGGCTTTATATAATGTATTTATGCTTTTTTCATAGATTTAAGCACATTTTGACTAAACTTGCAAATTTATCACCATATCATCACTGAAATAGCAGTGTAAAGCTTTTGTCTATTAATTTAGTTATTTTAATTTAGTATAGTGAGATGTAAACTCAAAAGTCAACGTTTTAGACTTCTGTAGCTTGAGCAACTTATCGAAAATTATTCCAGCGTGCCGAAGCTAACAAACTTTTGATACTTCTAAGGCTTATGAAAAAAAGTAGAAAAAGACTTTATTCAAAACCATATGCTATTTTTGATCAGTGTTATATGAGCTTTCAATAAATACATTTACTTTGAAAATCTGAATTACAGATGTGAAATTAATTCAAGTTATATGGTGTATCCGAACTTATTGAACACCCTGTATATATATAAAAATGCAGTGGCATACGTGGGACCGCGCATAACTCGCAAACGGAACGGCCGATTTGGGTCGTCTTTGTTTTGTTCTGTTAGTTTTTACCCAAGGAAGGTTTATGAGGCATAAAACATGGACAAATTGAGAGTTTTTGAAAATCGATTTTTCATACATATTGAACAGGGGAGTTGACGGGAAACTTTTTCTTGGAACGTCAAAAACGCAGTAGGCAAGACAAAGTTTGCCGGGGACAGCTAGTAATATATAATTAAAATTCAGCGAGAAATCATGCACATAAAGGGAATGCTAGAGTTAGTGCACTTCAACATGAGATATGATGTAAAATTACATTACCTTCGTGTAAATTTCCGCCAAACCATCATGGACTCCAACCGGTTACGCGACTATTAGCAGAAATTTACACGAACGTAACGTAATTTTACATGATATCTCATGTGAATATGCACTAACTCTAGCATTCCCTTTATGTGCATGATTTTTCGCAGAATTTTACATGAATATTTTTTTCAGTGTAGATTTTGACATTAGTTGTTGATTGCGGTAAAACAATAAGGCAATACTAATATAGTAGAAGTATCAGCTAATTATTGGAAAACCGAAATTTAAGAAACCGTTCCGATTCCTGTTCCATAATCACTGAATTGCGATTCGTGATCATCATTCTACCCATTGACCATAGTTACATCGAAGTCTCACGCTTAGTATCATACAGGCGTATCTGCAATGATCAATTTCTCTTCATCGATTTTCTCTTTGCTCAATAACTGCCGGTGAATCATTTCCAGTTGTTTTCGTTGTTCTAGCCCTAGTCGTTCTTTATCGAAACAAACCAAGAGATCATCCTAACAGTGAACATGTTGAATTATTGTAAAAGATTGAAACTGACGACATTTTTTATGTTAATGGACTGAAATATATCCACTAAATTCTTACAATCACATCTTAGTTTTAATTAATTCTTAGAAAATGAAGAAAATTTCTATTTGCCCGAAAGTATCATTTGCCAGAATGTACCAATCCCAAGAACTTAATATTTAATATTTAATTCTGGGGGTTGGTACATTCTGGCGAATGGTACTTTCAGGCAAATAGTATTCTGGCAAATGGTTTTCTGGCGAACGGTTTTCTGGCAAATATCGCACAATCGATACAACCATCTTCTGACTTGTCAAATATATGTGTTGCTTTTTTTTACTATCAATGTTCGATCGTCAGAATAAATTATGCTCGGTTGTTTATCCATCCATCAATTGGAAAGATGCCGATCTGGAATTCAGATTTGATTTCCTATATAATACGTGTTAGGAGACATGCCACGGGAAATTTGTGGTGAATGTGACTGTGATAATGACAAAAACTAAGTGCGCCACACAAACTGTGCATTAATTGGAAGTGAAATGCATTTAATTTACTCGGTGGAATTGGGTGCAAAAAAGGTTGTTTCAACATAGCGGAGTTTCAAAGACATTATGTAATTTTTCTAAAAATAAAATTACGGAAACGTGTTGAATCGTTAAGTTTGATTTTAAGCTGTACGTGAAATCATAAAATTGAGTAATGGTTCTTCTGTATTTACATAAATTATCCCGGCTAGGCGACATATTTTTCTGATAAAACTCTATGTTCCAGATTATTGCTCCAATAGGGCTAACCCTCCTGAGGTGGTCATAACTGAGCTCATCATTGAACTAACGGTTTTATCATAGCATTCCTTGGTCTATGTTACGGCCACGAAAGCTTTTGCTGGTTTTAAGCATTGCCTCACAGTTTTGTATATTTGTTTACAAAAAAAAATTTCTCCGACAATAACCGCAAAGTTTTATTGAAATGGTATATAATAAGTGATAAAACCAATTCATGACTACTTGCAAGTCTTTAACTGAAGATGTTTATAGCAGAAGTTATATGATAGTTTTATGGAATGCCAAAGGTGCAAAGTAAAAAACTACCACATAAAACTAATATAGAAAAACTAGCTTTTTCACATGCTCGTATAAAACCAGGATAAAACATGAATAAACCTTCAAGGCATGCTGATTGTTACTTGGGTGCAGAACCAGCGTTGGATGCTTCGCCGAAATTACGAAACTCAACAATCGATGCTGGCGATAAATATGTGGAAGAGAACAACTTGACAAAATTAAAGCAATCTCGTCAAATCACACCATTTCAGATCCTGAGGCGTCGTAAATATACAGTAGGATTGATCATCGTTGTATAGAAAAATTCTACCCCGAACAAAGATTGCTCAATCCCTTTTTGCGTCTAAAATTACTGCGCATAATTTTGATGCAATTGGTTTAGATTAATGTAATGTGATTGAAATTGAAATGGGTATTAGTATGGACAATTTTACTTGCTTGCATTTTTATTGTCAAATTTTACACGAATCTTGTAATCAAAGATAATAACATGTAGGCTAAAGAGTGCAGAAAAAAACCCCACCCCTCCCCCTCCCTTCGGAAAATTATGGTTGGAATACAACATTTTGAGGAAGGGCACAAATAAGTTAATCAAGAAATTTTAAGGTTAAATTGGAGTCCTCCAGAAACTTTCTCAACAAGTCCGACAAGATCAGTGATTTTGCCTAATTGTATGGATATTTGTTCATCAAATCCTGACGCGTCAACGAGCACTGTGACAAAAGATTTTTTCCGTTCTAAAGTATTCTCAGGGCTTACGTCGACGGAAAGAACATGAGTACAAATTCGACGAGAAAGGCACTATCACCACTATGTGGATTAATCTGAGTTTCCAGGGTTTTCACAGTAAAATTTATGTTTCAATTATAAATTTTTGTAAACATGTCCCTGTATCCGATGATCTCAGATATAAAATAAGATTACAATTACAAGTATAAACTAGTATAATGACATTGATAAAATTCATTATAAATCCAAAATCTATTTCAAACGTAGCCACCTACCTGCCGGTTCCGTTCGTCCGTTATCCGTGAGATCTGTATCTTTTTCCGCCCCATCCTGTCCTCTGCGACACTGTAACTCTCTGCTGAACTGCTGCACCGCCGTCAGCCGTGGACACAATCTGCTAATTTACGTCCTCCAGCTTTACTCCGAGAATTGATTGCCTAACGCCGCCGTGGTAGCGGTTGTGATGGCAGCGCAGTATTATACCCCACACTAGATCAAACAACCTTTCTCGGAACAAAAACACGTAATAGCCAACGATTGCATTCAATGATACAAACAAAAAAAACAACACTTCACAATACCGGAATCGTAACAGAAATATGTCGCACTGCTAGCCGGTGGAAAATAGCACTTGCTAAGCTTTTCCCCCTCTGACCGCGCACCGTGGAAACACACAAACCGGTAGCACACTCCACACGGGGACACTCCTGCGGAAAAACCTGAGGTCGGGGCTTCCTCTTTGAGACGTGATTTCTTGTTTCCTTCTTCTTGAATGCTTCTCACGCGCGCAGCACTGTTTTCCTCTTCTTGCCACTCCGTTTCTTCTTCTTACTCTTCCGATTCTACAACCGAGCGGCAGAGACTGTTTCCACCTTAAGCACGAGTTTCATAACACAGCTGCTGTTTTCCGGTGTTTGCTGGAAAACGGTCGTAGGTTGTTCCGGCCGATCCACAGCCGAGAAAGAGGGGACACGACCCACCAGCACACGATCTGCAACGAGAACGAGAAAAGACCGAAAAAATAAAGTCAGAATGCGACTGGAATAAATAGTCGATATAAATATTCAGTTTGTTTTTGCTTGGTATGTCGAACATTTCCCCTTTCCTGCCCGGACCGGGCGCCGGGGGAGCACGCCACTACTGCCATAAGTAACGTTTTGAAATGCGTGTTTCGGTGGAAAATGGCATGATCATAAAGTGGTTCTCGGGGGTTCCCTGTTATCCTTACGCGACCACCGACAACGGCGTTTGTTTTTTGTCCGTGTTTTTCATCATGTTAGGTCAACACTGAATGGCGGGGATAGTTTTCAGTGGCCGACCGCTGCTGGCAGCATAACAAACCAGATTGGCGGTCCGTTGTTAATTGGAAGCATGTTTGGCATTTGGAAAATCTATATTAAAACAAGCCAGTAGAATGCAAACCAGATTTGTTTTTAGGTTTATTTTCCAGCTGATTTTATATTTAGGGTTAAAATGGACAAACTGACCAAGTGAGATAGAAATAGTCATAGTGGGTAAATTTTTAATTAAAGTACTCTTTATGAGCTAGTGTTTCATACAAAAAAAAACTTTTAATTTGAATTACTAGTTAAAAATTAAAAACACTTCACTATTCACTTTTGCAAAAAGAAAAAAACTGTTAATGGAAGAGTGGACAGTCTTGTGAACCATTTTAATCCAAAAAATCTCGACATCTACATTTTCCTTTTTTTCTCCATCAAAGCCGACCGTCTCAATGTCGCTAACAGACACATTTGCGACGAACGCATTGATACGACAGGAACTTCCACCTCTCAATATTCAAAAAATCATATCTCAAAAACTAAATAACATACATCTCTGATTTTTTTATATGTTACGCCAAATTTCCTGAATTATCTGATAAAAAAATAAAAGCAAGGTACCTCTTTGGTCCCGAGACCTTGAAAACGTGAAAAAAACTAATATATTTGCATATTTTTCGCTCGACAACACAATTTGGCCCAATCACCATTTTTCCTGAAAACTAGAATTCAATAGCTTTCAATCAAAAAAAAGTTTAAAATCGGTTAACTGGTTCAAAAGTTATGACTTTTTGAAAATTTTTGGTATTTTAAAACCTTAATTTTAAGAACCACCCTATCTGAAAATTGTTCGCCCTAATGACGAAATAAAAAATACGGGTGTAACTATTTTCAAAGAACTACGAACCCACCAAGTTTCACGACAATCGGAGTTGCGCTATATGTATCGTTTTTCTATGGAATGGCTGCAAATATGTTTGGTTCAATGTCTATGCAGTAGTACCATTCATTATGTTTCACAAAAGCCAAGAAGAATTAAAATTGAATGAAAGATGACAAAGATATCAACAATCACTTTTCCATGTTTTACGATAGTGACCCCAAACTTTCCTTATGGAATTTCTTCAGGAATTCCTCCAGGTTTCCCTCGAAAATTTCCTGAATTTCTTCTGTGTTCTTTTCACGGACAACTCCAGGGATTATTTCAAAAAATCCTCCAAGGATTCTTGCTGGAACTTATTTTAGAATACCTCCAGGCGTTCCTCTTGGAATTCTATCAGGAACTCCTCCAGGAATTAATCCAGTGCTTCCTCCAGGAAATATTTAGGGAACCCATTAGGAATTCCCCTTGGTATTGCGTCCGGGATCCCTTCTGGAGTTTCTTCAGGAATTCCTTCAGGAACTGCTACAAAGATTCTTCAAGGAGCTCCTCCACGAACTTCTCTTAGGATTCCTTCAGGATTTCCTCAAGAATTTCATCTGTGATTTCTTCAAGAATTCTTCCTGGGATTCCTCCAAGAATTCCTCCAGAGATTCACCCGAAAATTTCGTCTGTGATTCTTTCAGGAACAACTCCAGGGAAATTCCTCCAAGGATTCTCACAGGAACTCTTTTTAACATTCCTTCAGGAGTTCCTCTTGGAGTTGCTTCCAAGATTCCGCCTGGGGTTTCTTCAGGAATTCCTTCAGGAACTGCTACAGAGATTCCTCAAGGAGTTCCTCCACGAACTCTTCTCAGGATTCCTTCAGGATTTCTCCAAGAATTCCATGTGCGATTTCTTCAGGAATTCTTCCTGGGATTGCTCCAGGAATTCCTCCACGAGTTTCTACAGGGATTTCTCTACTAATTATTCCTGGGATTCCTCTGGAAATTGCTGCAGGGATTCCTCTAAAAAATCCTCCAGGGATTCCTACAAAAATTCCTCTAGATATTCCTCTAGGAATTCCTCCTAAAAATCCTCCTGGAATTCTTCTAGAGATTTCTCCAAGAGTTTCTCCAGGGATTCCTCAGGGAATCCCTGCAAGCATTCCTCCAGCGTACCTCCAGGGATTCCTCCGAGAGTTTCGCCAGGACTTCACTCGGGAATTCCTTCTGTGATTCTCTCTGGAACAACTTATTTTAAATATTCCTCCAAAGATTCCCCTGAAACTCTTCTTAGGATTCTTTTAGGAATTCCTTCCCGTATTCTCTAAGAAACTCCTCCATAAATTTATTTAGTACTTCCTCCACGAACTGTTTAGATATTCCCTGAGGAATTCCTCTTGAAATTGCTTCCGGGATTCCTTCTGCAGTTTCTTCAGAAATTCCTCTAGGGATTTCTTCAGGAACTGCTACAGGGATTCCTCCACGAACTATTCAAAGGATTCTTTCAGAATTTCTCAAAGAATTCAATCTGCGATTTTTTCGGGAATTACTCCTGGTATTCCCCTATGAATGTCTTAGGAGATTCCTCCAGAAATATCATCAGGAATTCATCCCGAAATTCTTCCCGGAATTCCTCTGGGAATTCCAGCAGGGATTTCTTTAAAATTCCCCCAGGAATTCCTCCAGATATTCCGCCAGAAATTCATCTAAAGATTTCTCCAGGAGTTCCTCTGGTGTTTCCCTCTGGAATTCCTACAGGCATTCCTCTAGGGTATCCTCTAGGCATCCCTCCGAGAATTCCTACAGGAATTCTTTCAGGAATTCCTTCAAGAATTCCTCTAAAGATTCTTCCTTGGATTCTTGCAGAGATTTCTACATAATCTACATGAATTCTTTCAACGATTCCTGCAGGTATTCCTACAGATATTCCTCCAGGAATTGTTTCAGGGACTCCTCCAGGAATTCCTCAGGAACTTATTCAGGAATTCTTACAGGGATTCCTCCAAGGATTTTTCCTGAGACTCTTACAGGAATTCCTCAAAAGATTTCTCCAGGTAATACTTCAGGGATTCCTCCAAGAATTCCACCAGGCATTCCTAGGCATTCTTCCAGGAATTCTTCCAGGGATTCCTCCTTGGATTCTTGCAGAGATTTCTCCAGGCATTCTTTCAGAGATTCCTCCTGCTATTCCTTCATACATTCCTCCAGGAATTGCATCAGGAACTCCTCCAGGATTTTATCCAGGATTTTATCCAGGAATTTCTCCAGGGTCTCCTCGAGGAATTCCTCCAGAAATAACCCCAGAAATTTCTTCAGGGATATCTCCACGAACTAATCTGGGAGTTCCTCCAAAAATTCTGTCAGCAATACATCCAAGAATTTCCTCATGAAATCCTTCACGGATTGCTTCAGATATTCGTCCAGGATTTTCTCTAGGAATACCTTCCGGAATTTTTCCAGGGATTCCTCCAGGAATTCTTCCAGAGTTTCCTCCAGGAATTTCTGCAGGGATTCCTCCATGAATTCCACCAGGAATTTCTGCAGGGATTCCTCCATGAATTCCACCAGGAATTTCCTCATGAAATTCTTCACGGATTCCTTCAGATATTCGTCCAGGATTTTCTGCAGGAATACCTTCTGCAGGGTACCTTCCAGGGATTCTTCCAGGAATTGGCTTCTTTAGTGGTGTTGAGATAATTCCATATTCTGAATCTGCATGCCAAACTGAGCCGAAATCCAAATTTTCATCAATTTTGGTGCCCGGGAACCTATTTAAAAATCAATTTTAAATTTGTATGGAAGCGATTTGTCGAATCACCCCTCGTCGTATTTTATACTGAACGGAGCTGTCAAGCAATTGTCCAGCTGTCAAAAGGTGATTTCAAAAAATCTCTTTGAAATTGATTTTAGGTACCAAAATAAAGTTCTAAAAATCTGAAAAAAATCATAGCGGCTCAGAAAAAGGTGCTCTTTCGTTTAAAAATAAAAAAATTATTTAATTTTTGTTAATTTAAAAACCCAATTCTTCCAGAATTTCGTCCAGGAATTGCTGCAGGGATTCCTTCAGGAATTTTGCAAAGAATTCCTCCAAGAATTTCTTCAGGGATTTTCCAGTGATTTCTCCACGAAATTTTCCAGGAATTGTTTCAGTAATTCCTTCGTGGAATTTTCCTGGAATTCCTCCAGAATTTCCCCCAGGAATTCTGAAAAGATTGCTTCAGAAATTACTCCCAGAGGTACTCCATCCAGTAATTGTTTCAAGAATTCCTCTACAGATTCCTCCAGGAATCCTTTCAGGGATTCTTCCAGCAATTCCCGCAGGAATACCTCCTGGCATTCCTCCAGGATTTCATCCATGAATTTTTTCGGGAATTGATCCAGAAATTACTCCTGGAAAACCCTTAGAAATTTTGTCATCAACATCTCCAGGAATTTTTCTAAGAAATCCTCTAGGAATTTCTTCCCGAAATTGTTCCAGGAAATTTTTCGGAAATACCTTCAGGAATTTTTCAGGGATTTCTCCAGGAACTTTTCCAGAGATTCCTTCAGGAATTGCTTCAGGGATTCCACCAAGGATTTCTCCACGATTTTTCCAGGGATTCGTGTAGGAAATCCTTCAAAGATTCCTTCTGCATTCTTCCACGAAATCCTCTAGGGCTTTCTGCAAAAATTGCTCCAGGAAACTCTCCAGGAATATCTCCAGGATTTTTTAGGGATTCCTCCAGGAATTGCTTCAGGGATTTCTCCACATTTTTTTCCACGGATTCCCTTAGGGATTCCTTCAGGAATTCCTTCGAGGATTACTCCAGAAATATAGAAACAATCTATATATATATATATATATATATATATATATATATATATATATATATATATATATATATATATATATATATATATATATATATATATATATATATATATATATATATATAAATGAATTTCTGTCTGTCTGTCTGTCTGTCTGACCGTTATGCATTCGGAAACTACTGAACCGATCGGTTTGAAATTTTGTATGTGGGTACTGTTAGCAGCGGGGAAGGTTCTTAGCTTGGTGTGAGACCCCGCCGGTCCTTGGAACGGGGGGCTCCCATACAGATGACTTTGCGGGGGACGTCCCTATAGAGCTGTATGTCAAAAATCACAGTAGGCAGGCAGTACGACGTTTGCCGGGACAGCTAGTAGAAATATAAACATAAATCTTAAAGAGTACCTCTACATATTCCTTCAGACATTCATCCAGTAATTCTTTCAATAATTTCCCTAGAGATTCATCCAGGAATGCCTCTAGCAAGTCCCACAGAAATACCTCTAGGAACTCCTCAAGGAATGACTTCAGGAATTTCTTCAAGAATTCCACCAGGAATTGTCCTGGAATTGCTTCTGGACATCTTTTAGAAATTATGTCAGCAATTTCTCCAGGAAATCCTCTAGGGATTTCTTCAGTGGTTTTTTTCAGGGATTCCTCCAGATATTCCTCCAGGGATTGCTTCAGGGATTCCTCCAAAGATTTCTCCAGGGATTTACCAGATTTTACCAGATTCCTCTAGGAAATCCTTCAAAGGTTCCTCCAGGAAATCCTCTGGAAATTCCTCCAAGGATTCTTCCAGGAAATCCTCCTGGAACTACTCAAGGGGTTTTTTCAGAATTTTTTTTAGGAATTCCTCCCAGAATTCCTCTGGAGATTTCTCCAGGAATTCTTTCAGGGATTGCTCCAAGAATTTATCCAAGAATTTCTCCAGGAAATTCTCCCGGAATTCCTTCTGGTTCTCATCCATGAATTGCTCCAGGAAATCCTCCAGCGATTACACCAGAAATTTGTTCAGCAGTTCATTCAGGAATCCCTTCATTTATCCAGGAATTCCTTCTGGTATACTTTCAGAAATCCCTCCGGGAATTCGTACAGGGATTGCTCCAGGAATACCTGAAGTGATTTCTTCAGAAATTCCTCTCAGTTTCTCTTCAAAAATACTTTAAGGAGTTCCTTCAGGAATTTCAAAAATCCTTCAATCATTTTTTTTCAGGGATGTTCCCAAGAATGTTTTCAGGATTACCTAATGAATTTTTCTAATTACTTCAAGAATTTTAGAAGGAATTCCTCCAGCGACTAGTATTGATAGATAATTTAAAAAGGATGCACACAGGAACCAGGAAATTATCCAGGGATTCTTTCGGGAATCCCTCCAGTTTCTTCAGAAATTTACTCAGGGATTCCATTAGAAATTCTTACAATAAGCGAGACAATAAGTCCTCCAGTGATACTTCCAAGCACCACACATGCCACAAAAGAATCACCCACGGCTCCGCAGGTTCTGGTTGCGTAGAAGTCACTGTGACTTACTTTAAACGGGATGCTAAGATAAGGCAGAATTTCAAAAGGCTGAATGCACAAAAGGCTGAAATTGCAAAAATGCTGGAAATGAGTTATAGTACTTCTTCTTCTTTTTTTTTTCTTGCGTAACGTCCCAACTGAGACAAAGCCTGCTTTCAGCTTCTATACGCATTTCAACAGTTATTAATTGAGAGCCTTCTCTGCCAATGACCACTTTGCATTTGTATATCGTGTGACAGGCAGGAAGATACTTTATGCCCGCGGTTGTCAAGGAATTTTCCATTACAAAAAGTTTCTGGCCCGAGGGACAATCGAACCCGTCACCCTCAGCATAACTACCCGTTCGCTAACCAGATCGGCTACATATATGAGTCCTAGTCATAGAATGTGCTTAGTGAAGAGGCTAATGATGCATACCAACTAACACAAAAAATGACTGATGGTATTTCAATTGGAGATTTTTTCCTTCTTTGAGCATGAGCTATTCTTTCGAGTCATGCTGTTATGGAAATTGGTTGCCATTACAGCTGCCAACAATGTGATCAGAGATTTTTCCTTCTTTTAAATATATGATATTCTTTGGAGAAATACTGTCATAGTTATGTAGGCGACAGTGAAGAGAATTGTCAGACAAAAGAGACACAAAACAAGCAACAAAGAAGGTGCGACGATTACTCTTTATCCCTACTGGTAACAGATAATGACATGATCTCGAATTTTTTTGTTGCAGACAAAACGGAAGCTGAATTTGTTGCGTACTTTTCAACTTGTGAATAATCAATTATAGCTAACGGCTAACCCAAAGTCAAAACTGTTTGATGATAGAGCTTCACCAGAGTTGCAGGGTTTACCGACTCGAAGTTACCGTTCCAAAATCGCAATGCAAGGCTTAAAAATATCTAAACTCGTGGTGTACAATGTTAATCCCATTATTTTCAAGTTGGGACAAACTTATGTCGCATTGGGTGGATTGTCGCAACAAATACAGGTTGCGACATTGTCATTATTGTTGCGCGATGGTTGAATTTTGATTCACTGGTGGGCAATCAATAATGCATACTTTAACGCGGAAAAACAGTCCTAACGCTTTCCGATTTCGAACATAGTAACGGAAGCATGTTAGTCCAATGAACCATCAACCAATGAGCGGTAGTGTGCGTCAAATGTCAAACTCGAGCAAAACCAATGCAAGTGTCAGGGCTGAGTGATCGGCCAACTAGCAAATTTTCATAAAGATCATTATATCAGTGTACGATATGAATAATTAGAGTGTTATGTTTGTTTGTCTGTGATGTTAGTGTTGCCTCTAGGCTCACCGTTTGAAAACTAGTCGAATCATTATTTCAGCCTTATGTTATTTCAGCCTTTTGTGTTTCAGCCTTTTGTACGTAACCCCTTTGAACATATAAGAACTTACATGCTTAAAGTGCTTTCAGACATTTCTCCAGGGAATCCTTCAGGAATTCACCCAGGAAAGACTCTTTCGGAATTCTTCCAGGGATTTCTCCCGAAATTTCTCTAGGAAATACACCAAGAATTTTTCTAAAAATTCCTTTTTAAATTCCTCCAGACATTTATTTTTGAATAAATTCCAGGATCTTTTCAAAAATTCCATTATTTGACAGTTCTCCGTAAATACCTGCAGCAAAATTCTTCAAGAATTTCTCTAGGCATTTCTTTCAGGAATTCTCACTAGAATAACTTTACGGTTTCCTCCAGTGATAGTTTCAAGGCTTTTATGAGAATAATTTCAAAAATTCTTCCAAGGATCTTCCTGAGAAAACGTCAATTGACATTTCTATATGATTATGTACTGAGATAAGTATATGCAGTATATGAGTATATAAAACAATCTTTAGGGAGATTTCGACAAGGATGCACTCGGAACAATTCAACTGAAGGTTTATTCTAAGAGGAACAGAGGTCCAGGACATTCCAAGATTGCTTATAAGCATAGACAAACTGGATGATCAATTACTGAAAGAACTCCAGCTAGTCTAGCATGTCTTCCACATTATGTAGACATTTTGAAAAAAAATCTTCGGACAGGCTTCCATTATGTTCTATTGGAAAACATTGTTTAAGGAAATCGTAAGAAAATTCTGGTTTAATCCTCAAAAGAGTTGGTAATTCCCAAAAGAGTTCAGCTATAATTTCTTACGAATGTTTTGTAGATATCATTAAAAAAAATCTTAGCTCCCGAAGAAACAATACCCAAGTAATCCTAAAATTCTAAATCTTCCAGAAATTGTCCACCGCACCACGTCGATTTGTGTAGAACAGGTGAGCTTTTTCAACGTATTGTACAAAATACAACAGCGTGACTGCTGAAGGGTTATGCGAATACTGCTTTTAGAATGTAATGTTATTATATTCAATATCATCGTAATGCATTTAGTTACAAAAGTTAGTAGGTACAAATTTGCCAAGGGTGCTTGCCGTCCCCCCCCCTCACCGAAAAGCTGGCTACGCCCTCGACAGAACCGGTAACGATTCTGCGAATGATTTGGATTCCGTGAGTTTTTTTTTTCGTTTTTCGTTAAGTTTTAATTGAGTACTTAATTCCAACAAATTTTCCTTAAAAATCAATGAAAACGAAGAGCCGTTTTCAACTTACATTTTAGAAGTTATCCCATTAAAATTCCTCCTCGCTAGTATAAAAATCTCGAACAAAACGAACCAACATCGATGGAAGCATCAATCATCAACTGGCCGTCAGTCGTCGTAACAAATAACAAACCCCCTCCAGACAAATTTCGTCAAAGCTACGGGCTGTTTTGTCTTATTCCTCCCAATTACGATACGTTGCGTTGTTTTCCCGCCAAACTACCGCCTACCTAAACTGCTGTCAGTTTTGTTTTTCCCATAGACAAGACACTGACCGCCACCGCTGCCGATCAAATCAACCCGCACGAAAATTAAACCATCCACGGTCCATCGGCTGAAATTTATGGATGCTCCCATTAGCTCGGACCGCTCGAACCCACCGCACCGAACTGTAAGATGACGACACCCGGATTCGATGTTTTAGAACTCTTCTTCTATAGGTGTGTTCGCTATTAACTCGGTGAACTGCTTGGTTTTTTCTCCATTTGGGTCATATTAGGGATGGTGTTTTTTTTTTCACTTTGAGTTATTCTATACGAGCTATGTTTAAGCCGCGATGTTGAGCAACTGTTCCAGGAAAATTTATGCTACTATCGTTGGTGTTGTTTCGCTCGGGATTTCTAACCGCGCTGTATTAACTATTGTATAGATTAGTCAGACTCTCGTCAGCATGTCTTCAGCTGTCTAGATCTGCGTGTGTCTACGCCAGGGGCTTCTAGTCAAACAGGCGGAGACGAACGGTGGTGCTAATGAACAGCTGCACCAGTTTGTTCTGTTACCCTCTCTCTCTCGCTCTGTCTCGTCATTGACTTATCCTCTTCTGCTGTCTTATGTCGGCGTTATACGACTGTGTGGCGCTAAACAAACTTCGACGATGCTAAATCAAAATGACAAACATCGTCTCACGATGAGCGAGGGAGGCGTGATTTGTACATAAATGATTCAGGCTTGTCCGAAAAGTTTGGATTTCTGTGGTACCAGAAAATGAAGAAATAACAAATTTTGACTTTACATTGATCATGGCCTACATGAATAACGTATAACTACAAAGCTGAAGACGTCTATGCTCGATTCTGGATTTGCCTCAGTTTTTTTTTTAATTTTCTTTTACAAAAAGTACATATTATATCAGATCACAATGGTTGATAAGCCCATTTTCACGTTCATAATTAATAGTTCGTAAGAATGCCAACTTAGAACTATGTCGTCTTCGGCAACACGACATGCAAAATAGCTCAATGCGATATCCATTTTAAAATCTCATTGTTTAGAGATGGCCATACCAACGTGTAATTTGCCACCAAGCAATCCTCAAAACGATAATCAAAAGTTTTTCACACCTTCAGCCGCATTGTCGCGCTGTTAATTTGAAAGTTTGCGACCATTCATTAGTGCTAATGGGACACGCAAACGCGACCATAGCTGAACGCGACGCGACATTTTCGACCAACCAGAAACACAACTCACGCCAGAACCCAACTGAGAATTCCAGCTGCAAATTAGGACCACGGCAGCCAGCAGTCAGCACCAGCCAATTTGACCATGACTTTCGACTGCTTCGTTCACTGTCAGGTTCACTGGGCGGCTGGCTGCCTGGTTTAGCAGCCTTGGCGCGGTCGGCGAGGAATCCCCGACTCGAGTATCCTTGAAGACGACGTCGGCGACAACATTAATATATCGATTAGTTTCCGGCCCACGTTTTCCGCTCATTCGTATTGGGTAGAGTGGTTCGGATCCGGGGCATACATATTTAGACCAAGCTCTAGTGTGCTAGTGTTGTGGAACTGAAAGCTGCAGAATGGTGAGGAATGCAATGCAGATTCGTTGTGTTTCTTTGGACATGTTTTTGGCCTCTACACGAACATAAGTACAATTTATCACTAAAGCGTACTTTCGAACTAATTGATCGATTTCTCAAATCTTTTCAAATCAAATTCTTTCTTAAAATATTGGATCTTTAATTCTAGTATATTGAAAGGTCTAACAGCATACTTTAACGCTGAAAATGAGTAATCAATTTAGACTGCTTATGTTTTTCATTTCAATACCTATCTATCGCCTTTTCATTATTTTCTTAGAAAATTTTCATATACATCAATGCATGATTTTTCGTTTTTGAGACATAATTTTTGAATAAAATTAACTCTTCAATATCAGACACCTTGTAAACTCTTATGAGAATGATGTAATTAAAAAAAAATAGTTTATAGTAAAATTTTCAGAACGAATTTCAGTGGACGTGCTCTACTATCTTTTGGCAAAGCCCTGCATTTTACGACATTCATGTAGAAATTCTAACCCGACTAGAT
The DNA here is from genome assembly GCF_035046485.1 of Aedes albopictus. Taxonomy (NCBI): domain Eukaryota; kingdom Metazoa; phylum Arthropoda; class Insecta; order Diptera; family Culicidae; genus Aedes; species Aedes albopictus. The sequence continues at coordinate 495,811,658 of NC_085137.1, read as the reverse complement.
GAACATAACAAGAATATATCATAATTATATCTTAATGTGTTATAACAAACATATTATGTTATAATTTTGTTATGACATGGACTGTTTATTACTTTTTCAAACTACAGTATAACAAAATATATTATAATCCTTTGTAACTAATTTTGTTACAAATAAATCAGAACAAACTCTGTTATAACTTTGTTATTTTTACAACAGAACAAAAGGATCAGTTGAAAAAATAACTTAGTTGTATCAGAATATGAAATAATTTTAATTTTTAGCTGTATTACAAAAAATTAGAAATTTGATTGTGTATTCCTTTTTTTTCATTGTTTGTAGGGCAAAAGGTCGATGGATAGCAGGTAAAAGATCAAAAAATGCTTATACGGAACCAGGTTTATTCGGTGTAATTGAAAAATTTAAGAAAAAAACATTCAATTGGCTTCTTTAACGGTATTGGGATAAATCGATATTCTAAATCTGCATGTCAAACTGAGCCGACATCCAAATTTTCATTAATTTTGGCGTCCGGGAACCTATTTAAAAATCTATTTGAGGTTTGTATGGGAGCAATTTGAATCACCCTTCGTGACATTTTGTACTGGGCGCAGCTGTCAAACAGTTGCCTAGCTGTCAAAAGTTGATTTAAAACAATTTGTTTGAAATTGATTTTAGGTACCAAAATCAAGTTCTAAAAACCTGAAAAAATCATAGTGGCTCAGAAAAAGGTGCTCTTTCGTATAAAATAAAAAATCAATACATTTTTCAAAATTTAATAACCCAATTACCGCTAAGGGGCTGCAGTTTTGCTTGTTTTTTTATTGCGTAGAATGCTGAAAGCGTATTCGGCTACCCGCAAAACTGATAAGTACTCATATTTTTCCAACTTTGAACCGATTTAAGTGAACTTCGACTCGTTTAAATAAGAAATCATTGTTTTTTATTGATGGTTATGCGAATAGAACGGTTGGGTTACGCGGTGTTCCCAAAACTCCAAATTTTCTGGAACATGTCCTTATGCTATTGAGGGGCCCAGAAGAGGTGTACAGTATGCGGCAGGAAAAAAATGCGAAAGTGTTTTTCAACTTCAAACCTCATTTTCGTCCATTTGACATTAACCAATCTATGTTTCAACGTTCCATGATCTATAATAGGCTAGTTTTCTGGAAAGTTAATTAAAAAATTTCCCATTTTGGTCACTAACCTTTACAGGGCGGCGCCTGAAGATGAAGACAACCAGAATTTTCAAACCGCAAAAAATCGCACAGGTCGCTAAATTTCGCATCTGATAAAACAAAATTTTTGATTTTCTCTACAATATCATCAAATATATGTACTTATTTCATCTGGTATGTGAAACTACATGGATCTGGATCAGTGTGGTCTGGTTGTTCATCGAATTTGAGCTAATTTTGTTACTGTTATAGTCATTTTGTTTAATGACCATTGGGCGCGCAGTTTATTGATATCCGCTTATTAGGCCTACATTATCACATGTTAAACATCAAATAAGTTCATTTTTATTTTTCAGTGCTAGAATATAGACATTGACTGATACACTGTCATGAAAAAATACACATATATATTCTATATTTAGCGTGTAATAGTGCCTTGAACTTTTCGCATTTTTTCCTGCCGCACCCTGTAAGTGACCATTTTGTCGAGGTTGAGCTGAGCATATAAAAAAATCTTCAGATTTCAAGCTTTCAGGAACTTCTTGCAGATTATTTTTATGTTGATTAGAAAAATTACAGTAAATCAGAGAAAATTGGGTTGATATTGAAACTCCATACATTTTGTATGGGATAAAAAACTGGTGAAAAACTTCAAAGCTCATTTACTCTAAAGTGGGTTTTTCCCAAGTAACATTTTTTAGTCAAATATACTAGAAGAGGTTCTTAAAACCATCATAAAACCAAAATAAATTATTAGGTTTCATAACGGTTCTAAGAACCTCTACAAGACTAATTGGCCATCAAAATGTTACTTGGGTTGTAACTTACACCCCTTTGCTTCTGAGCTCCTCTATTCTAATATCGACATTGTTGGAGTTAACGTATTTAAAAGACATGGTCTCTCGTGAAACATGCTTCGTAACACAAGTTTACAAAATAAAACGAAAGTCGTGAACTTCTGTCAACGACCAAAATTTTTAAAGCACAATTTAGTGCTGATTTCTAAACCGACCTTCAAAAAAATTTAAAAAGAACAGTTTTTGAGTTTAAGTTCAATATCGAGTTTTGCAACTTTTCAAAATATGTAATTTACTAAAATTTAAATACATTGCGTTTTGTTCAACTAATTTCAAATCTTTTTCCATAAATTAAAAGCTGAATACAATACCATTCGATCATCTGAATATAGATTTTGCGTCAGATTGATGAAATTCAAGATATTGGCGAGTTTTAGGGACGATCTTCTTAAATTTTAGCAAAATTCCCAAAAATTTTTGAAGAATTTTTTTTTTTAATAAGAAAAAAAAAACAACTTAAAAATTGTTTCTCAACGTTTATTTGACATATCATATGTAGGCGAGTTACAGTAAAAAAAAATCAGCTCAATCGGAGAATTAATTACGGAGAATGAGATGTTTGAAGTGAGCGACTTTGCTTAAAAATAGAACAAAAATCGATTTCAAATCATCAACCTTGTATGGAAAGTCGAAAAAGATTCCGCTCTACTGTATTTTTTTTTCTTTCGTGTTTTCGAACTCATGGCATGATTCTACACCAAAAATGATCATCAGCTCAAAATCAAAATGCTGTAAACTAGTGTAATGATTACTTTGAAGACAACACTTTGGGCCTCGGCTGGGCAGATATGCTATTGCAGCTGGTGTATGGAAAATTCCACGCGTATGGCAATTTGGGTTTTCCTTAACCCACGATTATCAGATCGGTTCAGTCGGATTTGTTCTAGATGGAAAAAATAAATCTGGATTGAATGAGATCAATATTGACAAAATCGGAGAAAATTTATCGCAGATATAATCATTACATAGTTTATTGACTGCTGTTTCATATTATGAAGTAAAAAATAAAGGCATTGCAACTTCTAGAAATTTTATCAGACTCTTTCGTATTTTTTATTTTATTCATTGCTTCTATTTGAGTTTTTGGGTAAATATAGCATCATAGCTATTGATATGTTTATCTAAGTATTTATTTCCTTCATTCAATATCCAAGTCCTGTTACGGTGCCAAATTCCTATCACTTTTCTACGATTTCTAATTGTTATAGGTTAAGTAAAATTTTAGCTTCAAAAAGTGATACATCTCCACATTAGTTTTTTTAACCTCGAAATTGAGTTAACATAGTTGGAATAAAATGTCATTTTAACAGTACTGCTATTCTAACTTCTAATTATAACGTCAAAAAGTACTGAACAGACTATGTATTATGAAGTAATGAATGTTAGTGAGCGTGGAGATAGCAAATGTGGTACTAAATAATTGTAATCAATAAGAATGTCAACAATACAGACAATTCTGCTCAATTAATGATTACTTTTGTCTGTTATATTTTTTTTCTGTTATTCTATTCTTATTCGACCATATATTCTTTGACATAATGTCATAAATATCTTTTTTCATTACTAAAAATAATCTAAAAACAGAATAAAATTAAACAGCATCTGCAGAAGTAATCATATCGGCATATGATATAATTGTGATCAATTAAAACAAAGCCACATTCTACCTTCGCTCACGTAGGTACGTATAAAATCGCCGTTCTCGCAGCGAGAACAAAACAAAAACAAAAAATCATCTCCGTCCGGAATGAATCATTAACGACTAGCGTCTTTGTCGCCGCCAAAATGTACCCTATGACGAAGCTCAATCATAAATAGTCGACTAGCAACTTTTTCGTCGTTCTCTTTGTTCCTTGGAAAAAGCCGACGACGGGCCATGCGAACGCCACAACCGTTATTAGTGTTTCAGTGCGCATGTCTGCGCACCGCGATAGCGCTGTTGGTAAGAGGGAGAGAGGTTCATTGCTTGATCTTGCATTCAAATCGCTGTCTATTTTTGTCCTGCGACTGACAAATAAGAGATGGGGGAATAGGGAAACTGCCAATACGTAGAACCAGTAAAGCTTCTTTCGCCCCTCACTTCAAGTGCTGTGATAGCCTGATTGGTAAAGGCGACCGAAAATTTACAACGGCAGGATTAGTGGTTCAAATCCCGTCTGGGTTTGTAAGTTTTATAATGAACACGAAAGTTTTTTTTTATGTGACCTGTTATTTTCTAAAAATAGAATAACACACTTAAAATAATTACCAAAAAATGAGTATAAAAATTTAGTTTTTACCCTATTTGATTTTTACCCTAATTGAAAATATCAAACTGTATTATAATTTTGATATATTTTATCGAAAACTTAGAACAGGGCTTGATATATTTTTGATGCATTTGTAACAAACTCTGATACACTTTTGTTAGAACCCTTATGATTTTTAGTTAGAATTTTTGTTATTTTAACAACATCCTGCATCTAAATTATAACTGCCTATGTTAGAAAAAATCTGTATAACATAATAACATATTATGTTATAATTTTGTTATGATCGCCTGGTCGGGCCCGACCAAAAGCTCCTAACAAGATTATAACAAAATTATTACAACTGTTGTTAGAAATAACACAATTCGATATAATTTTGTTCGAAGGATTCGTATATGTGAATAACCATAACAAAATTGTAACAAAATTTGTTATTATTTTAAAAACAAAACTATAACAAAACTTGTATTATTTATTCAAACAGATATATAACAGCATTTGTTACATTATGCATATCAAAATAATTGCCTATAACAAAAAATCGTAACACATTTATTGTAGTATTTGTTACATTTTTTGTAACAAAATAATTTCAAAATATGTTAGGTTTTTTATATTGACGCAAAATAGTTTGATCGATTTTGTAATACTGACCACCCGAGTGAAAAGCCGTAAAACAAAACTTATAGCATTAATTTAGAACGCAACGCTAAAATCGTCATGTTTTAACAACCCCCCTCTTCCGTCACGCTTTTTTGTATGAAAGTCCTAAATTTTTTTGTATGGACCGTAACGCTCGGTTGTACTTTCCCTATCCCTTGAGCAACAACATTTATCATTTAGTTGCAACAGAGTTATCATTTAGTTATAATCTGCCAAATTCTTCCCAAACCAGCAGTGCTTTGTAGCGTTTTAAAGAACATACTTTCTGCTGGAATCTGTGGCGAAGAACCTGTTGACGCACAGTATTTTCTAGAATCTAGATAATGTTGGGTTAGTTTTGTGACACAATTGTTAAGTCTTGTCTGGTGTGAAACAAAACAAGTAAACATTGAAAATCTTCCCCTCCATCAGATCATTAGCTTTTCTTTTTTCTCTGTTAACCTTAGTTTTGTATTCTTACGCGATAGGTAGTCGGGTAAACAATGTGAAAAAAAGTTTGGAAGTTTTTATCAGACCGTTTTCAAATTTTAGTAGGATATCAAAGATACAGTAGACGTTCGATAACTGCAACATGTTTACGTTTCACTTAGCGAAAAAAAACCGATAACTATAACTATTTGTAAATCAATCATGCGTTTTATTGTTTTAAACAAGCGTCATTTCTGCATGAGCATCCCTATCAACCAGATTCGGATTTACTTTATAGTGCTTTATCTGACGATAGTGTTCGCCATCGATGCAATACAAATCGATATGCATCGATATCGAAAATCTCTCACTGGTTGACCGGGATGTTTCAGGCAATTTGGCCGATAAAACCCTCAAGACGAATAGAACAATCTTGTCGATAATACACAAAGTCATTCTATCTAAAACGACGGATATTGCATGTGCTGCAATTTGCGACCGAACGAACAATGTTTACATTACATGGAACTACGTTTTGTATGCCTTCCAATACTAGTAGTTGAATTTTACACAATTGACGTGTATTGGAATGAAGAATGGAAGAATCTTTTCATAATTTTGTATCGCCAAGCATTTGAGAAGTAGTTGCACCTTGCAAGCATTTTACTAAGGCTTGTATTGAAAACTTGATTTTGATGATTCTTTCCCGGATCTCGCCAAGATAGATCATCAGGAATCTCGAGATAATCATGGATAGAGTTTCCCACAGATGTACAAGGGGAGAGGGGGGTGGATCTGAGCTGGTCAAATTTTGGTCTACATGGTTTATGAATAGCCCCTTATGGGTTGGTGTTAACCGTAGTCTATAGTTGGCAATCCAAAAAATCTGTGTAATTTGTGATGGAATCATGATCAAATAGCCGATGATTCATGCAGTTTTTAGTTAAATTCCAATACGATTTCAGTACAATAGACTGCAATATCTTTAAAATGGATGTAGAAGATCCAAAATATTTCTCTTTACTTTCCAGACACACTCCTCACCTTCTGAGAGAAAGTGACCGAGCTCATTACATCTGAGATAACATACCAACAGCGACATTCCTTCACATACCGAGTGCAGTAAAACATAGAAGCTACGTACACTTCGTGCAAAGCACTGAAAAATTCATTCCCAACCCACTCTCAAGGAAAGAAGAAAACACAACGCCATAGAGGTACACGTCCACAACATTCGGGATGAGTAAAGTCAACTTGCAGCCGGCAACCAGCAAGTCAACGTCTTTCGCCGCGCATCCGAGAATGTCAAAAAGAAACATCTCAAGAAGAGTGACATGCTGCTAGAGTTAACCTCACTTCTCACATGCTGATGGAACAGCTTCGTTTTCTTCCTCGTCGTCGTCATTGTCGTCGACGTATGTCGGCTCAGTTTTCATTTCCACCTATACCTATGGGAGCTAAACGACAATTGTCTCCAAATGACCTATCAATAAAGAGAAGGAGGGAAAGAGGGAAATTCGAAACGCATCTTATAGACCCGGGAATGAGCAATTCCCGTGGTTTATTGCGATTCCGACGGAAGAAGCAGATTGATTACGAGATGGGTACTTGAAGGGGAGAAGTGAGACATAAGAAGTTGAAATTCGATCGACGACCGGAGAAAGTAAATGTGAAAAATCCACCAGAATACTTCGCAGAGCGAACGAACCTATCAATTCGTTCTCTTTGGCGGATGTAACTAACCATTATCTGAAATCACTGAAATGATCACAATTGCGGCGGGACAACCTACGACCAACGCGAAAATTTTCGACTCAAGCCGGATGGCAAACACGAGGAGTCAAAACTCGGAGCGATTGGTCGTACCTCGTACGGCGCGGCGGCAACAGCAACAGCTGAAAATGTCGCAGTTGGGGAGAAACGGCAGTCGAAAAGAGGAAACACGCGGGAAAAGATGCCTCGCGGTTGATTTTCCGCTGTTGTTGTTGTTGAGTAGCTTTTCCTCGCGCTATGTATCCATCTACCGACTGTACCAGCTACCACCGAAGAGAAGAAGACGTTTCAGCTGAATCTTATGTGCTCGGTCTCGACCTCCTCAACCCCAACGTCATCGCCATGTTTTTCGGGGGAAGAAGTTAGCTACAGTCTAGTTTTGTGTGTGTCTTTGTGTAATATACTGCGATTATCTCAGCTTCAAGCCATCATCATCATCGTCGTCGTCGTCCCAGATTAACACATGTGCTACAACAGCAGCAGCAGTAGTGAAGAATTATGAAGGCGCATGGTCGGGCAGCGCAATGTAATATCAAATAGAGATATGATCGCTTTGCGTTGTGCTTCGCTACTACGGGTTGCTGGGGCTAGGCTATAAACCACAGACGGAATGAAAACGACTTTTCGCCACTGGGGAAAGCGCACAGGAGATCAAGCCTCGATCGCATTCATACAGTGACGGACACAACAATTCAACAATAAGAAACAACAATTTCTTGGGAAAATATGGGGACTCCTGTGGAAGTGACATTAGGAATTCCTGTGGGAAATCCTCCAAGGATTCCAGCAGGTAATCATCCAGGGACTCCAGCGAGAACTCCTCCAGGAGTTCCTGTGGAAAGCCTTCCAATGATTGCGGCGGACGTTCCTCCAGGAATACCTTCAGGGATACTTGCGGGAATTCTTTCAAGGATTCCTGCGGAAAATCCTCGAGAGATTCCTGCGGGAATTCTTCCAGAGATTCCAGCGGCAAGTATTCCAGATATTCCTGCGGGAAGCCATACAAGGATTCCTCCAGATATTTCTACGGGAATTCTTCCACGGATTCCTGCGGAAATTCCTAAAGCGATTCCTGCGGAAATTCCTTCAAGGATTTCAGCGATAATTCTTTCAGGAATTTCTGCGAGAATTTCATCCAGGTATTCCTGCAGGATTTTTCCGGGCATTCCTGCGGGAATTGCTTTAGGAATTTCTGCGGAAATCCCTCCAGCAATTATTTCGGGAATTTTCCAGTGGTTCCTGAGGGAATTAGTTTAGACATTCCTGCGAAAATCCTTCAAAGGATTCCTGCGGGGGGAACTACGGGGATTCCTGCTGGATTTCCTCCAGGGATACCTCTGGGGGTTCATAGATTCCTCCAGAGGTTTCAGCTAGAGGTTTTACAAGGGTCGCTGCGAAAATTCCTTCAGGGATTCCTGAAGGACACATCTCTCTCTTCCTGCGGGAATACCATCAGGGGTTCTTGCGGGAATTCTTCAAAGGATTCCTGCGGGAAGTTCCCCGAGGGATTTCGCGGGAATTCTTCCACAGATTGCAACAAGAATTCTCCCAGAAATTCCAGCGCGAATTCTTCCAGATATTCCTGCAGGAAGCCATACAGGGATTCATGTGGAAATCCCTCCAGAGATTCCTGCCGGAATTGTTCCATCGGTTCCTGCGGAAATTCCAGAAAGGATTCCTCCAGGGATTCCTGTGGTAATTCCTTCAATGATTTTTGCGATAATTTTTCCAGGGATTCCTGAGAGAATTTTATCCAGGTATTTCTGCTGGAATTTCTCAGGAGTTCCCGAGGAAATTAGTTTAGACATTCCTGCGGAAACCCTTCAAGTGATTCCTTCGGGTTTTTCAACAGGGATTCCTTCTAAAGTTCCTCCAGGGATACCTCTGGAGGTTCCTCCAGGAATTCCTGCGGGAATTCATTCATAGATTCCTACGGGACGTCGTCCAGAGATTACAGCGCGAGTTCTTACAAGGGTTCCTGCGAAAATTACTTCAGAGATTCGTGGTAGAATTCTT
>NC_085137.1:495758035-495802035 GCF_035046485.1 Aedes albopictus | reverse complement strand
TTTCCGTTTGACGTAGATTGGGAAATCATACACTTGAATACGCGTGCCATTGCGAGAGGCACGCCACCCGTCGATAGGCAGGCAGGCAGATTGATCGAAAAAACCCGGATAAACTCATTTGGGCTGTCCGAGAAGGATTACCATTCTGGGAAGCGAAGAAGGGGTCGGTCTTCGCGTGTTAAAAATATGCTGCTAATTTGGGAATCAATTCACGGTATCAATAATTGTCCAAACAGCCAGCCAGCCTGCTGACTGACTAGGATACGACGACCCAGTTGAATACTTTCACGGCTCAATTACCATTAGTCATTGAAAAATCCCACGTAATCGGTGGTAGCCTACACCCCCTGGGTGTGACGGAGGTAAATCCGCGGGAGCCGCACGCTGGGTGGTTGGCGTCCCGAGAACAACGACGACAATAGTGTGGCGAACGGTGGCGACGACGACGCCACTTGACATAACGTATAGGCGTGGACGTGGAATGCACAGCAGCAGCGAGCCATTAACTTGACGAATCCTTGCTGCAGCGCAGAACTGCATCGAACGATTGCGACTGCGACTGTGTTGTTTGTGTGTGGTGCATGTTTCAGCTTTGCGTCCCACATACGTTTTAGTTGGCAGCTTGCACCACTGCAGTGGGGTGTGTGCTAGCATGACTCTTCTAGCGCTTCTGAATGCATGACGGATGGCTGGCTACCTAACGAAGTCGAGGACATTTGATGAGTGTGTAGACACACGCATCCATTCTCTTCAGTGTTGTTTCTTATTCAGTCTTGACAATCCAATACAATACGGGACATCCAACGTGGGTGGACTAGATTGATGAGTTCCACCGAAAAGGTGGATGAAGGAGTTCATGACTTCAGCACTAACAACGGTCTTATTAGCGTTTTGTACATGGTACATTTTATGCAGACTGAATCTTACAAGACTGCAATTTTCTGGAGCCCATAATATGTAAGCACAACCTGTACAGATAAAATTCTATGCACGGAATTTTTGGATTTGCCTTACGGTCATGATCAGGATCTTGATAACTTCCCATGAACTCAGTGTAGATAACGATAAATCTGTCATAGCATTTTGTAGGCAGTGCATCAAAATGGTGATCGCTCGTAAGTTCTCACATGGAATCTTTTTTGTTTTTTTTTTAGTTTTTATTAATGTGTATTTTAACTTAAATGCTAATTCTACACTCATGGAATCGTTAACTTCTCTCAAAATGAGAGTTGTCTTTGTCACTGCACTGACGTAATTATTTCTTCCATTGCCTTAGTCTTTCGTACCTACGTTTCTTCACGCCTATTAGATGCTCGTCGGAGTGCTGCCACCTTTCAGGCACTTTCATGTTCATCCGACGATAGGCTTATTCCTGAACATTTCGTCTCACGAAACAAAGCCTTTGTGGAAGCATTGAGTTTCTAGTAGAACTTCCATGTATCATGAGGCCGGCATAACAGTTTCGTTTACTCACATTCCGCTTCTTACAGGCGGTGTTATTTCCCCAAAAAAGGCGTCTCTGTTGTTTCCGCTTCTGTTTTTATCGTTCCAGACGCACCCGAAGGTACTCTCCGCTGCGCTGCGTCGTCGATGACTGCTTTACCACTGCTGCCGCGAGGTTTTGCGCGTCATATGCAATGGCAACACTCGGTTGCTTTCAGTTTTTCGAGGTCGTGCAAAGACAACCGCTCGTTCGGAGTGACAGAGAATAATAGCCGCACTATGTCCATCACCAGGTCAGAGTCGATCACCTGACGTCGATAATATTAGAGCTGCCAGACTGGACATTTACTTGGAGGCAGGAAAATCGAACACTCGTAGGTCACTTTCGTTCGTCAGCTGAGTGAGTGCTGGATTCCTCCTCCTGATGATCTTCACCAGTGCTTCGAACCATCAGCGTTCTGGATGCATCGACGCTGATCCGAATGAAAATTTGTGTCGCTCTGTCTTTGCGCTTTCTGATTAGCACCCTCTTTTTTATGTTGTTATTGGCTCTACGTTTCCACTAGAACTTAACCGGTCTTTTCCCAACTAACTGTTCTTTGGGCACTTCGTAATTGAACGGCTTTCTTTGCTCACCATTGCATGAGAATTGTGCCAAGCCCAATGATACACCATGTCCAGGAAAGTCGAGAAAAGCTCCAGAATGGAACGGGATCCAAACTCGTCACCTGTCCGGAGTGGCGATCTACATCGTTATCTACAAGGCTCCTTTTGAAAGTTCTATTACAGGTACCGTAAACCGGGGTCAAATTGATCTCCGGGTCGAAATTGATCAGACGATTTTCCGTTAGATAAAAGTATGTTCAAATAGTTTCCAAGCAAATATCGTTGAGTATCGGTTCCCAACTGCACGATAGATGAAAGAAAATTATTTAAAATATGCTAAACCTAACCGAAAAACGTGTGATCAATTTCGACCCGAAGATCAATTTGACCCCGGATTACGGTATCAGAAGGCCGGCTCCAGAGGCACGTTATCCTCCATTTGGGACATTTGTGCCATCGCCAAAATAATAGCCTATTTCATCATCTACCTGAGGGAAAAGGAAGGAAATAAGGATAAGGATGGGGATAAGGACAGGTAGGGAAATAGGAAAAGTACCCTGGAAGAGGATACTAACGCATAAGCGTACCACAATGGGTTCAAACAGCGCCCTGAAAAGGGCACTGTAATAACGCATAAAGCGAAAGAGAGCCTATAGCTCTTTACCACAGCGGGTTAAGAACAACAGAATATCCTGAATATTCAGGTCTCTGAAGTCAGTTTCACTTAATAAGTGTTTACCGAATATGCGGAAACGCAGTTGCGCAAAAACTGGACAGTTACATATCAAATGATACGAAGTTCCATAATCGGATTCACAGCTATCACATGCAAATGAATCAGCTTGCTGAATATTCGCCATGTCATAGCTGAGTCGGCAGTGGCCAGTCAACGCTTTGACCAGAATGCTGAAATTCTGCTTCAACAGATTTGTAAGATACTTCGCCACCCTTGGAGATGGCTCAGTACAATACAATTTGGTTTGACGACATGACTCCAAACTATTCCAGTATTGTCTGTGTTGAGTAGCAGCCCAGGTGTGAATCTGAAGCTTTACCCAACACTTCGATATCGGAATAGCTGGCTCAGGGCCAATGAAGTCATGTGATGCTCCAGTGCGAGCTAACTCATCAGCCAATTCATTTCCAGCGATGGAAGAATGGCCAGGTACCCATACAAGGTGAACAGCGTTTGCTGAATTCAGCTCCTCGATTTGAGTTCGACAAACGATAACTATGTATCTTCGACCTGGAGTTGGCCGAAGCCTGGCTATCTGAACAGAAGTATATTACTTTGCCCATTACGTGCTGCTGAAGTGCTGATTGCACTCCGCACATAAGAGCAAAGATTTCGGCCTAAAAAACGGTGCAGTGTCTACCAAGTGAGTAAGACAGATACAGCCTTAGCCCACGAGAATAAACACCAGCACCTGCTCGACCTTCGAGAAGGGAGCCATCAGTGTAACATACGATGCCGTCTGAAATACTTCTTTCCAGATATCCAGATGTCCACTTTTCCCGGGAAGGGAATTTCGTGGAAAATGTCCTATATGGAAAATTACAAGCAATTGTAAGATCACTTGGAGCAAGGACAATTTTGTCCCAATTCACCAAAAGTGGAAACAACGAGGTGTGTGTTGATGTGCGGTTCACAGGAGTTTCCTCTAGTAGACCGAGTACCCGCAGACGGTAAGTGCAAGAAAGTGCTTCTTGTTTGAGATGAATGTGTAGTGGAGCAACGTCAAAGAGAACTTCGAGCGCTGCCGTGGGAGTTGAAGAGAACGCTCCAGACATCGCCATTAAGCACATCCTTTGGAGATGGCCTAACTTTGATTGGATCGTTCTCATTTCGCCCTTTTGCCACCACACAAGACATCCATAAGCCAATATTGGCCGAACCACAGTTGTGAAGATCCATTTGATATACTTGGGTTTTAGACCCCAAGTTGTACCAAAAGTACGCCGGCATTGCCCGAAGGCCATACAAGCTTTCTTGATTCTGAACTCAATGTGAGGTGTCCAGGAAAGCTTGGAATCATGAATGACTCCAACGTACTTTATCTGTTCAGTCACATTGATTTCAGAATCAAAGAGACGCAAAGGTCGAACGCCATTACGGTTTCGCCAATAGATGTTTACCCGGATTAACCGAAAGGCCATATTGGCGACACCAACCCTCAACTACCTGAAGGGCGCTTTGCATCAGATCAGAAAAGGGTGGTGATACACATACCAACTAACAATGCTAGGTAGTCGTCGGCAATACCATAAGTAGGAAAACCGCTATTCTTGTGTTGCCTCAATAGCGTATCTGCTACGAGATTCCACAAAAGTGGTGACAAGACTCCCCCTTAGGGGCATCCACAAACACTCAATTTCCTAATCCCTGCTAGACGCAATGTCGAGAAGAGGTATCGGTTTTTGAGCATTTGATGAATCCAATTGGAAATCATTGGAGATATACCATGACTCCGTGCGGCTTCCAATATGGCATCGAAAGGCACATTGTCAAAGGCACCCTCGATATCTAAGAAAACACCCAAACAAGATTGCTTTTGAACGAATGCTTTCTCGATATCGTAAACAACCTTGTGTAAAAGAGTCACAGTGGACTTACCAGATTGGTAGGCATGTTGGTTCACATGAAGAGGCACGTTGGCCAGATGAACATCACGGATGTGATGATCCACAATGCGTTCTAAGCATTTCAGAAGAAAAGAGGTCAAACTGATAGGTCTGAAACTCTTTGCTTCTTCATACGACGCACGACCCACTTTCGGAATAAACTTTACAGTAATATCCCTCCAGGATTTGGGAATATACCCTGTAGCAAAACTGCAAACAAGTATTTTTTTCAAAACAAGTTTGAAATGATCAAATCCCTTCTGAAGCAAAATAGGATAAATCCCATCTGCCCCAGGAGATTTGAAAGGAGCAAAGCTATTAAGTGCCCACTCAATCGATTCTATAGTTACTATACTCCGAGCCGAGGCCAGGGAATCGTAACTACAAGAAAAGACATCAGGTTCATCCGAAGATGTAATATCCACACATCCAGGGAAGTGTGTGCTGAATAAGCATTCCAGAACTTCCTCATCAGAGGAAGTCAGATCGCCATTTGGCAAACGAAGTTCGTTCACTCGGAAATCCTTAGGCCGTTCGCAATGCTGTTTTATTTTGTATGGCGAGTTTTAAAAATTTTAAAACTCGCCATACAAAATAAAACAGCATTGCGAACGGTCTTAGATTTCGCAAGGATTTTATTTAAACGACTGACTTCACTCAAACTGGAAACATTTGTACAAAGGTTTTTTCCAGTCGGATCGTTCAGCAGACCGGAGAGCTTTCCTGTAGGCCTTGCGAGCCGACCTGAAAGCCTCCGAACCAGCCGAATGTCGTCTGTTCCAACTCTTTCTACATTGTTTCCTGAGTTTCGCCAGATCAGAGTTCCACCAAGGGGTTCCTCTTGTGATCTTCACAGACCGTAGAGGACATGCTTCTTCAAAAGCTTCCATGATGAAGGTCGTTGTAGTATCAACGGCATCATCTAAATAACTTTGAATGTCAATGGATGGTGAGTATCCATGAAATTTGGCCGCAACTAAATCAGTAAAAAAATCCCAGTTTGTTGACCGGGGATTCCTGAAACGCAATGTTTGCGAAGTAACATTTAAATGTTCAAAAAAGATGTAGCGATGGTCAGATAAAGATTTATCTGATACATGCCAATTGGTCAGCTCGTGACTGATTCTACTAGAGCAAAGCGTTATGTCTAACACTTCCTCTCTAGCAGATACCATGAAGGTTGGGCGGTTCCTGGGGTGAAATATCAGGAGAAACTTAACGGGGAAATCTAAAAACTTCCAAGAGAAGCTCTAAGAAAAAACCCGGCATGCTCTCTGGAAAAATTTCTGCAGAAATCTAACGACAATCCGTGAAAACCGTTGAAACACCCTTCAGGAAAACCACTTGAAGAAAATGTTGAAGGGACTTTCGATAACTTTCGAAAAGATCTCCGGAAGGAATCCAGCGGGAGACATTGGAAACATATCGGGAAACCCTCTGAAAGGAATCTCGGGAGGTCGTCCTGTGGAGACCCTGTGAAAAGCTCCTGGGAGGAACTCTAGTAGAGATCCTAAAAACAACTTTAACCCTTATGTGGCCGACAGGGTACCCGGGTACCCAGCGCCCATTTAAAAAGCACGGTGTAGAAAAAAGCAAAAAGTTTGTCGGACACATAACGGTTAAGAAATCCCGCAAAGAACGTCTTAAAATTTTATGAAGGAACTCTAAGAGCCAATTCTGGAAAAAAAAACCGTAGGTGGAATCTTGGAAACCTCTGAACATTTGAAAAAAAAAACGCCGGTAAACTTTCAGGAAAAAAAAACCTACAAGGGAAATCTCCGAGAGAAATTGCGGGAAGAATTTTGTGAGAAACTGCGGACTAATTTAAGGACAAACGTCTTGGCATTCAACACTGCACCAGAACCTCAGATGCACAAATCTCAAGAAGTAAACTTCTAACGATACTGTAACTTCCATTTTGTACTTGCTCACTTGCAATAAGCTTAAAATAAGAAGATCCGGTGCGCTGGTTGTGTTTATAATGAGATTTGTGCACTTAAAATCGTGAGTAGGTGCAACAGACGGCCTTTGTGACGGTCATCTTGGGATTCTAATAAGCTTGTCCGTAAAGAAGAATTTACTATAGATATTCAAGGAGGAAACTCAGAAAAAAAATCAAGAAAGAATCTTGGACAGAATTTCGAATGAAATTTTCAGAGGAATTCCGGGACGAGTTCCGGATGGAATACCAAGAAAAATAATAAATTAATGTGTACTCCACTATCACTTTTTGCAGCTTTTAGTAGAACTTTTTTTCATTTGAAACACTAGATAAAATAAAAACCCAAATTTATCCACCTAGTGGTGATAGCGCCTTTCTCGTCGAATATGTTCTCATAATCCTTCCGTCGACGTAAGCCGATGTGTTCGTGAATCCTGAGAATACTTTGTTTAAAAAAGCAAGAATTTTATCAAAGCCATCATTGAATTGTGAAACATATTGATGGCACATATTTCGATGTTATGTTCGGCAATGCAGAAAAATATCTGACTTCGACTTCGTTTTTTCTGCACAATTTAGGCTATATTCAATTATCATAGGTTACAAGATTCATATAAAATTTGAAATCAAATTCAAATGCAAGCATATGAAATTTCACATACTAAATCCCATTCAAATTTCAACCACATTACAGAGCGCGAGTAATTTTAGGCGCAAAAGAGGATTGAAATAGTAGTTTACGCAACAAGGTGCAGAATGACGATTTTTACAGCACGAGTCGTACATTTATCCAACGAGGCTTGCCGAGTTGGATAATTACGACGAGTGCTGGAAAAATCGAGTTCTGCACCGAGTTGCGTACAACGTTTTTTGCAATTTCATAAATTACCCTTGAGGATAGTTTTTAACAAAACTTTTTCATCAAACTGCACACTGATGTTCATAGCCATGTTTAAGAAAATCTGATCATAACAGGTTATACTGTGCAGTTGTCACAATTTTCCATAACTGCATCCAGAAAGCATCAAGAAGTTGACCAAAACTGAAAACAGTGCTGTAATGGTTCATTACGCAACGCAAATCAGTGCTGTAATGAACCATTACAGCACTGTTAATTTGGTGTGGGAAAGTAGGCCTTTTCCTGTCAGATTTGCGTGAGGTAAAACAGCCTATTATGATGAGAAATTGCAAAAAAACTTTTTTCGGAGTTGATGCGATTCAATTTTAATTTTCCCGTACATCGTTGACCCATCCTATTGTATATTTACACCCTAGGAGTCTGAAATGGCATGGTGTGATTTGATGATCGCTGTAGCACAGACAAACAGACATATCACTTGGAACAAATTGCGATTATATTCATCACCACGACACATAATCGCCCAATGCTAATCAGGCTGTATTTCGCAAACCGCTGGCCAGATGGCGTTAGTGAGAAACGTCAAACAGGAACAAAAACGATGCGAGCACCGGGAGCGTCCAATTTGCGAACTGATGATTACCACACCACAATATCAGTAGGGTTTGTGTTCTTCTACTTCTTCTTTTTTCTGGCCAATTAGCACCGTTCCGTGCGAATAGTGTTTTACGTCATTGGATCTAGGAGCTGAGCATCTACGCCCAGGGAGACAGCCACCACACCTGGGACCATTCATATCGAACCCATCAACACATGGGCCTGGACCTACGGTTTTGCATCCTATCCGAGGGAACGCGTGATCTGATATGTTTGTCTCAGAAATAACGACGGCGTCGACTAGGATTGAACCTAGTCCGACTGAGGTGAGCGGCACCCACGCTTACCAATGCACCACCGACGCCGCTAGGGTTTGTATTCAATGACAAATCCGACAATTAAAACATAAACTAAAATAGGGATGCCAAATTGAAATGAACAAAACTGTGTAGGGCGACCAATTTGTCGAATTAAAAGTAAAAAGACCAATAATTGTCGAATTAGCGAGGTTTTTCGGTACCGCTTGCTTGGGTTTGGTTCAATTTTACATTTTACCACTTAACCAGTTCCGGGACTATACCGATTGTCTCTAATTTTCTCTGTGACTTGTTTCTTGCTTACTGGTAATCAGTTTTCCTAAAAAGCCGCAAATTGATGTACCGCATTCATGGGTTTGGTTCGTTTTTGCATTTGGCCAGTTCCAGAAAAAACAGAAACCGGTTCTGGAACACTACCGGTAGCCTTAGATGTGACCTGAGACTATTTTCTAACTGACTGTTCTTCACATTATCGAAGAAGGCGCTATTTGATATGGCGTATGCATGCGATTAGTTTTCTTATACATTTGTCCACTTCCGGCAGGAATCGGTTCCGGAACACTACCGGTTGCCCCAAATATTGTCTGAAACTATTTTCTTGCTAACCGTGCTTATTAGGTTATCGAAAGAGCCGCGATTTGATATGTTGCATGCATGGGTTTGGTTCGCCAAATATAAAATGGCTACTTTCAGCGGGAAACTCGGAACCGATTCCGGAATATTACCGATTCCGGAAAGGTAGTTTCTAATGCGGCCTGCGCGTATTTTCATGCTAATCGTTCATCAGGTTATCAAAAAAGCCGCGATTTGATGTGCCGCATGCACATGTTTGGATCACTTTTATATTTGGTCACTTCCGGCGTGACACCCAGAGCCGGTTCCAGATCACTACCGATTATGATCAGAGATGATCTGAGACTATTTTCTTGCTGTTTACCTCCCATCAGGTTATCGAAAATGCCGCAGTTTGATGTGTCGCATGCATGGGTTTGTAGCATTTTCATATCTGGCCTCTTCCCCGGCTACCGGTCCGGAACACCTAAACGGCCATAACTTCGGAACGGCTGAACCGATTCGAACCATTTTCAATTGGAAACAATGGAACCAGATTCCGCGTCGAATGAACCATCGGTCATTAAAATCGGTTGAGGTTTACTGCCAAAAAGTGACGTGAGTTTATTTTGTACACACACACATACACACACAGACATCACCTCAATTCGTCGAGCTGAGTTGATTGGTATATGTAACTCGTGGTATATATGTAAAGGTGGTGATTTTCTGAAAGTCCTCGCCAAAAAAGTAAGAAAAATGCAATTGGTTACTCAAATTATATATGTTATATGTGTGGCTTCGTGGTCGTGCGGCTAAGGTCACCAAGCCTTTAGTCGCATCGTGCTGAGGAGCGCGGGTTCGATTCCCGCCGCAGCTGTCAGGAAAAGTTTTCGGCTGTGCCACTGGGCGTTGCATGCTAGTCCGTTGTCTAGTGTCGTGCTTCCTTCAAAGAGCAAATAGCTCACTGGAAGCATTAAACGTGTCCGTGTCTTTTTAAATTGATGGACCCCCCGTTAGTTAGAGCCATAACAATTTTTGCAGATCCCAGATTTTCGTCAAATGGTTGCTCATTTTAACCGTTATAACTCGAATGTTTCGTCTAAAATGACCTCAAAACGAAATGTCGTTGAAAAGAGGAAAGATAGAGCTAATAATTACAATTATAAAAAGTTGGGTCGGCCGTATTGATTTTGGCCGCCATTTTGGATTTTTATACCAAAACTTTTTTTCCACCATGTTGGCAACCACCGATTTTCCGAAGTTTTTGTATCAATTGGAAGCTAAGACATTTATACATAACATATCAAACAACTAGAGATGTCTTTTTTTCCTATCAAAAGTTATCTGCACTTTTATAAATCAAGCAACGTTTTCTCCATACATCTCCATGCGCACCGCCAAAGAGCAACGACATGCAACAGCATCAGAGTTTACGCCTGTATGTATACACAAAGGCACTTGCAGCAACATTTGGGTAAATCGGAGGTTCGTTTCCGTTTTTGGCTGTTTCACAATGATGCGGGCATTGTTTTTATAACTTTTTCAGTGTTTTGAAAAGCTTAAACGTGCTTAAACCTTTAGCTTTCCATTAGTTGGTTCATATTTGAACTTCGTGTTCGTAAACACTACTAAATATCGCTGCATTTATGTAAACGACCGGCACCGGGCCCAGTGCGCAAAAGTGGCATGATTGACAAAACAGCAGATAACTTTTGAAAGAAAAAAAGACATCTCTAATTTTTCGGTATAAAAATTCAAGATGGCGGCCAAAATCAATATGGCCGACCCATTTTTACCCTTCTTACACCCAAAAGAAGGGTATAAATATCGCTCGAAAAACCGACTTTCGATCCGAGGCCCGGAGGGCCGAGTCTCATATACCAATGAACTCAGCTCGACGAACTGAGCAAATGTCTGTATGTGTGTGTGTGTATGTGTGTATGTGTGTGTGTGTATGTGCGTTACAAAAAAAAGTCACGCACGTTTCTCAGCCGTCTGTTAACCGATTTGAGTTCTCTTGGAAGCAAATGAAAGCTACTACATCCTAGTAGAACGCTATTGATTTTTTTTTCGATTGGACGTTTGGTTACCGAGATATCTCTCGAAGAGTACTTATGAGTCATACATCTAAACTTTTTAAGATTTTTGACCAAGTGTATCATAATAAATATGTTGGCCGTTTGTCTATCGATTTGGGTTCTCTTGGCACCAAATGAAAGCTACAGCACCCTAGTAGATCGCCCAGAAATGTTATTTTGATTGGACATTTGGTTACAGAGATATCTTTCGAAGAGTACTTAGGATTTATACAACTAAACCTTTTGAGATTTTTGACCAAGTGTATCATAATAAATATTCTGGCCGTCTGTCAACCGATTTCGGTTATCCTGGCACCAAATGAAAGCTACAAAATTCTAGTAGAACCCTATACAATTTTATTAGGATTGGACATTTGGTTACCGAGATATCTTTCAAAGAGTACTTGGGAGTAAGGTTAACTTTTTGAGAGATTTTTGACCAAGGGTACCACTAATATCTCAGCAGTCTGTCAACCGATTTGGGTTCTCTAAGCACCAAATGAAAGCTACAATATCCTTGTATAAGGCCCTGAAATTTTATTTCGATTCGACATTTGATTACTGAGATATCTTACGAAGAGTATTTCAATAAATTCTTTTTTATTAATCTATTCACTTACTTCAAGTAAGTTACTTGTTATCTTGCATTAGTTTTTGACCAATCTATGGGAAATTATTTTTCAATAAATAATGCTGACAAAGTGTATTCTTGTTTTCGATAAAATTATAAATAACAAATTACAAATACACAGGAATTTTATGAAAACTAACAATATGCTAAATGAAAGCTTTGAATTTATATATTGTGGGAAAAATGCAAGAACCGGACAGCGAAAATAACTAGCTAATGCCAAAACTGATTAACTTAGTAGATATATCATGTTTGTCCTTTTTGCACCATAACCATGAATACCAAGTACTTCGGAGCTAATTGAATCGACTGATTAAGAGATATTAGACAAAGTATATCTCGCTGATTTTCTTATCCATTTGTTAATCGATTCAAGATCTTTTGGCAGTTAACAAAAGATGCAATATTCCAGAATATGTAAGCTATTTATTAAAAATTTCACAAAAGATTCTAGAAGGTGTCTGGCATTTCTGGTAGTTTAGTCCATGGTCCATGATGCTATTTTGGAAACCAATTCACTAGATGCCAAATCCACAATATTTTCTAGAACTTTTGGTCCATCAAACAAAATAAATATGTTAAATACAAATAATACAACAATAGTTTTAATAAGTGTAAGAAGGGTTCTGTTCACCATAGGTGGATTAAATTGGGTTTTTTTTATAATTGTAAATAGTAGCTCTATTTTTCCTCTTTTCAACAACATTTCGTTTTGAGGGGGTTTTAGGCAAAACTTTCGAGTTATAACGGTTTAAATGAGCCACCTTTTGACCAAAATCGAGGGGTCTGCAAAAATTGTTAGCGAGGGCTTTAAGAAAATCGTCACCCTAAACATTTTTGAAGATAAGTGGGCCGGTCTCAGCGAGAATTACTCTGTTATAAAAACATGTATATACTGAGTTCTTAACGTGCTCTCGCAAATCACAACTGGCAAAACAATGACGAAGATCGTCATATCTTACATCGGAAAAGCAACGCATAGGCGTCGCTAACGGTAGTAGACACAGCTCCCGATCCCGAGCGCTTTTCATTTTCCACGGCTCGACAGGAGGTGGTGGATAATGCGCCCCCACCGTGCCAGACCCATACGCAAAACGTGATGTCTGTATCGCGCATCTAGAGAGATGCCTACATGGGGTTTTTCATGCAGAGTCTTACTCTACGTGTATGAATGGGCATCTGAAAGCAGCAACAGACTCTGGCTGTACCAAAGTACATAACAAATGGCGATCGACGGGCTTCACAAGCACAGCTACATTCCGTACTATACATAAGCAGGCACACGAGCTGCTCCTCTCGAACGAACCGAGAATCAATTAGGTTATAGGCGCATGCTGTTGCTTGGTTCGCTTTTTCCCGATTTTTCATTTCAATGCGTTCCGATTGATCGATAAACGTGACGTCACGACGCAAACCGCGAGCGAACGACAACCATCACCATCGTCGTCGTCGTCGTTGGTTGATAGCGGTCGCGACCGGATTATTGTATTTGCTTCATAAACAATTAATGCAGCGAGCGTTTACCGTGTACCTGGTGAATGAATAAATCCCACCAGCCAACCAGTGTCGGTCGGTCGCTCGCTCTAGTAGCCAAGCGCCAACATAACCCACAATAACCGAGAAAAAGGAAGTCCTCCGCAGGAGGGCAATTTATGACCCGGTCGTTGGAGGTCCATTTTTCCCGGTTTACCGCTGAAATGCCACGGACACGTTGCGCTGGTCGGTGGCAAGGCCGGGCGCCTGCCGCCGATCGACCCTTTTTCAATGTCAGACATAAACTGCCAACTCACGCCGGATGAGAAAGGTGGGAAGAAGTGGCGTGGCGGCCAGTGGGTGGCGAAAAACGACAACAAGCTGAAAGCTGCCTCACGGCGGTTCTATGGCAAAGCGGAACGAACGGCTCTAGGAAACGAGGAGCAAAAAATGGCAACAAATGCAAAAATGGAAGGCAATTTTTCTTACCTACAGGACTAGTCCAGAGTATGGGAGGGTGACTGCTTCGAACACGCAACATAATGTCGTGTAGTGTAACATACTTAAGAAATTTACCGTTCGAACTCGTTGCGGTTTGTTGGGAAGCCGTTCGTTAGTGGCATGGCAGTTAGTTGCTAAGTCGTTTGTAATGGTAGGTGCACGAAATTCACGGAAATTATTTGCTCTATTGAGAAGCAACCAGGTTTTTACGGCTTTCCAAAGGAACTTGCAACCAATTGAATGTTTAGTGGGAAAATTGATAAATTATCACGCCGTTTATGTGAGCGGCCACTGATGCTCTTTTGTAAGCAAAAGGTTGCGACCTCATTGTCCTATTTCTTATTTATCAGTTCATACTTACCTTACCTTACCGGTCAGACTAAGGCCTGAGTGTCCCCTACTGTACATAGGACTGGTATCCATTCTACTCGGTCCATGGCTGTGTGTCTCCAGCTCCGCACTCTCCGAAGGGTCCGCAAATCGTCCTCCACTTGATCGACCCAACTAGCTCACTGCGCACCACGTCTTCTTGTACCGGTCAGATGACTCTCGAGATCCGTTTTAGTCGGGTTGCTATCCGACATCCTGATGACGTGACCCGTCCACCGTAGCCTCCCGATTTTCGCGGTATGGACGATGGTTGGTTCTCTCAGCAGCTGATGCAGCTCGTGGTTCATTCGCCTTCTCCAGGTCCCGTTTTCCATCTGCACTCCGCCGTAGATGGTACGCAACACCTTTCGTTCGAAAACTCCAAGGGCACGTTGGTCCTCTGCACGTAGAGTCCATGCTTCGTGCCCATAGAGGACTACCGGTCTAATCAGCGTTTTGTAGATATGTAGTTACCTTCGTGTGACGGCGAACTTTGTTCGATCGAAGAGTTCTGCGGAGTCCAAAATAAGCTAGATTTCCTGCCACAATGCGTCTCTGAATTTCTCTGCTGGTGTCGTTGTCGGCAGTCATCAGTGAGCCCAAGTACACGAATTCTTCAGCCGCCTCGATTTCATCACCGTCGATATAAATTCGGGGTGGCGGGCGCGGTAATTCCTCTCTGGAGCCCCTTGCTATCATGTACATTGTCTTCGACACATTAATGACTGATCCGATTCGCCTGGCTTCATTCTTTAGTCGGATGTACGTTTCCGCCATCATCTCAAATTTGCGAGCTATGATATCAATATCATCAGCAAAACCAAGCAGCTGAACGGACTTCGTGAAAATCGTTCCACTCGTGTTTATACCCGCTCTCCTTATTACACCCTTTTCGAAATCGATTTAAAATCGATGAACAAGTGATGTGTGGGCACGTTGTATTCGCGGCATTTCTGCAACGCCTGGCGGATGGCGAACATCTGGTCCGTTGTAGCGCCTTCACCCATGAATCCACCCGTGATATTGCCTCACGAACTCTCTTGCAATCGGTGATAGACGGCGGCATAGAATTTGAGAGAGTATCTTGTTGGCAGCGCTCAGTAGTGTGAACGTGCGATAGTTCTCGCAATCCAACTTGTCGCACTTTTTGTAGATGGGACACACGATACCCACTTGGTCCTCCTTTGTGTTATTGCGTACAAAATTTCTCAGCAGCATGTGCGAAAATCTGGATGCAACATCTTTGGATAGTTTCCGTTGATTGGGACCAGAGGATACCAGAGGATTCCAGGAAATGGAAAGAATTCGCATCGCAGTTGTCGCTTTTGGATGCTGCTTATAGGCTTTCTCGATTTTTTCTGGCTACCATCTCCGGAATCTGTACAATTCTACAATTCTTTCATAATCCATATGAGCGATGAAAAACAACGCTTGTGGTAAAGCCTGTATTCGCAATAATCGGGACACAATGAATCGGTAAAATTGGTCGAAAAATTGATTGAGAGCTCTTCGGTATATGTTTATTATTTATACCAAATTTCATAAAAATCGATGCATTACTTTTAACTGTGGCTAAAATACAATAGGACATGCTTTTAAGCGTTTTGTACAATTTTGGAAACAGTTATAATACTTACAAAGACACTTTTTCTGTGCAAAATTTCATTAATTTTGATCAACTGGTTCAAAAGCTACCGGTGTTGATAGGGCTGAGTGTTAGTGAAAATGTTTCGACGATTCGACACGAATCGTGTTTTTTTATGTGCGACGTTTACCTATTCATAACTTTTGAATGTCTCTGCCGATTTCCATGTAACGCTGCTAAATTGTATCAGTTTGTGCTTTGGGATGGAAAACGTTCCTAAATTTTTGGTTCCGTAACGTGGGTAGATCACCTTATAATGGTGCGTTACGGCGTAGGATGTACCATAACAAATTTTGATCTTGTAATTTTCCAGCTTTAAATTAACCAAATGCAGGAAAATTCCAAGATCTAAATTTGGTTTACTTTTTTGTATTTTGTTTTTACTACTAATACACCATTTGTTTCAGAAGGATTCAGGTAATTTTGAACTATGTCTAAACAAATTAATTTTCAAATAATATATAACCGTTGAGAGCGTATCACCATACTATTTTCTATTTCAGATGTACAATCAAGAAACCCTGCAATCAGGACAGCGAGACATCCTCATTTTTTATTTTTTGAAGGGGCAAGGTTACCATGTCCATTCAGTGGCAAGTAGATCACGTTGTCGGCGTAGTTTTTCTTTAAGCCAAGTTTTGAAATTTCGCTAGTGTGGATGTGTTGTTTTTTTTTCGTTTATTTTGTTTTTTTTTTAGGTAAATTGAGATGTTTTTGCCTTTCTCGTACACTTAGTGTACTGGAAAGGCTATATGTTCACTCAAAAAACGATTTTTCGAAAAAAGACTCATATACCAATCAACTCAGTTCGACGACTTAAGATGATGTCTGTATGTGTGTATGTATGTATGTCTGTGCGCAAAATAAGTTCACTCACTTTTAAGGTACCTCCCATTGGCCGATTTTTCGGATTATAGCTCGAATCGAACCGGAATTTCACCGCATTGTTTGCTATTAAAAATGGTCCGGATCGACTAAGGCGTTCCGCAGTTATGGCCATTTCAGTGATCCGGACCAGCACCGTTATAACTGACCGTATACAGGGGATAGACAAAATGATCGGGACAGGCAAAATTTTCACTTTTCAAAAAATGTTGAACTAGCTGTAACTTTCCGAAAATTTATAGAATGTAGCTGGAAGGAGACTGGCCAAGGATTGAATATTGAGTCTACTTCAGAAGCGTCATTAGCACTTTAATATTTGCAATAATTTGAAATAAGAGCAAGCATACACCGATTTTGAATATCACATTTATTTGTGTGGAATTCAAAATTTGTGGATTCTAATACTCGAAAATGTTAACTGCAATCCTTCCTGAGTTAAGTTTTCTATCCTTATTTTGTTTAATTGTTAGGTGCCTGCAATCCCTCATTGCAACCTGCTACGCCTAACTCAAGATCCAAACCAAAACTAATGTTTATGAAAAGCATTAGAAATTCATGAACTTGTCACATACACAATCAATAACCTCACTTATAATGATTGTTGATAACGTCGTATCTAAATCCTTCAAGCTAGCTTGATACCTTGATGAATGCCCCAACCGATTTCCATCCACCCCGCCACAATAGTCCATTAACCTCCACGGCCCACGCATAACCCACCACGAGTTGTTGGGTTGTCCTCGTCCTCTGTCACCAGCAGCAGCAGCCATCTAAACTGTGGTCCCATCTGTCCGACCAACGACAACTCCGACTGACTTCAAGCAAATCTCATTTTGTCATCCCAGCCCAAGCGTGTGGCTTCCATCTCCTACACAGCGGTGCTAGAGTAGAAGCTGTCCTTTTTTTTCTGTTGTTTATATTACCCATCATAACTAATTTGCCCATCCGGGGGTTCCGTTGACAGAGGAAAATTAAAGCGCGACGGTGACGGAGACGCCGCCGACGACGACGACGATGAAGATCTGAAGTCGGTCGATTCACGGCATTTTGACTTGGCATGGGTTTAGTAGAACGACTGGAACAGGAACACAACGAACCTGGTGAAAAGTCCTACTCCGCTAACCAAGCTTTGCGGTGGCGAAGTGATGAAAAACGGGAACGAATCAATTGTAGGTTGGTTATTACAACAACGGACTGCATGCATGTAGCAGCAGTTTGTGGTGTTCGGTTGCTGACGGAAGGCGGCGCGACGACAACGCATGCAATGACATTCCAGCAATGCACGCAAACCCAACTACGTTGGATTTATGATCCGATGTGCCCTCCGTTGCGTTGTTGGTGGTGGCGAGTTGGCGTGTGGAATGTTTCTCTTTGGGCCATCGCACTAAGGGGATTCAAATTGACTTTATTTAATTTGAGATTTAGGCTCGGTAGTTGAAACTAGACCACTTGAACTAGTAAACTATAGAACATGAGTTTGCTAATCCATATACTTATGGAGATATTGACAGCAGAATGAGACCATTGGAATTTTTTGGTAAAATGAATGAAATGTTCATCCTCGCATATCTTCGGCTTAAATATAAAAAGTTGAACTTTTTAAGTATGTAGTTTCTAAAAGCTTACTTATAATCCTTTCAAATGACATATCAGACGTAGAACAGTTGATTGTAAAACTATTAAATGATGCCACTTAAAAACATCAAATTTTTCCTATACAAACCGTTCCATACAAAAAAAATTTCGCAAAGTTTCGCTTCGGGACTACTTCTATGTCTTTCTTAAAAATCCCTGGGAGATATTGAAATCAAATTTGGCTGCTACTAGCTGCTATTCTGCATTTCCAGTCAAGTTGTCGGCGATGATTGAGTTATTCGCACATAAAATCACCCTACTACCGTCCTACGAATAATTATCCCATGTTATATGGGAATCCCATATAACATGGGACAACTATGCGTATAACGGCAGCCTATTACCCATTAAATACCTCTGAGGAAACATTTGATCGTCACGGCCGCTTTTTTCGGTAGATCAATCATAGTAGAATCCAAATCTGGTCTTGGATCTCTTAGCGAAGTGTTTTTTTTTTTTAAATACGATTTGTAATCTAATTCTTTTGTTTGCACGTGTCGTTATTTTGCTATACTTTGGTCAATTTTGAACCGATGCTCATGAAATTTTGAACACAGATAGTATTAATCGTGTCCACATGTGTACAAAATTTCATGAGAATTGGTTAAAAATTGAATGAGTTACAGAAAAAACCAGACCCGTGCAAAAAAAAGAAAAAGAATCGGGTGTACACAGATAAACGCCTAAAAGTATGCAATGCCCTTGTATTTTAATGCTGTTGAAACTGTTATGTTGAACAAATGTTAATATAAATTTCTAAAACCTTTCAATTAATGAGATCAGTTTATTGACAGCTCGAAATGACATTTAGGATGTTTCTATCAGTTGAAATGGAAAGATTGCAAATTTATCACGATTTTGGCAGAATTTCATGCCCTCAGTACGGACAAGCATGGAAAGTAGAACTTGAACAATTGGGCTACAGACAAACAGATATTTCGCTCTACTCTTTTTCCATCGTTCCTCTTTTTAACGGTTAGTTCAAATACTCTGGAGTCCACAAATCGTTCACTGCATTTTTTTTGCTGGTAACACTAGTTTACAAAATAAAACGAAAGTCGTGAACTTCTGTCAACGACCAAAATTTTTGAAGCACAATTTAGCGCTGATTTCGAAACCGTGCTTCAAAAAAATTTAAGTAGAACAGTTTTGCTCAATATTGAGTTTTACAACTTTTTTAAATATGGAATTTACTAAAATTCAAATATCTTGCGTTTTTGTCAACCAATTTAAAATCTTTTTCCATAAATTAAAAGCTGAAAATAATACCATTCGATCATCTGAAGGCAGGTTTTGTGTCAGATTGATGAAATTCAAGATATTGGCAAGTTTTAGGGACAATCTCCTTAAATTTTAGCAAAATTTCCAAAAATATATGAAGAAATGTATTTTTTCAATAAGAAAAAAAAAACAATTTAAAAATTCCTTCTCAACGTTTATTTGACATATCATATGTAGGCGGATTACATTAAAAATTTCAGCTCAATCGGAGCATTGACTACTAAGAATGAGATGTGTGAAGTGAGCGACTTTGCTTAAAAATAGATCAAAAATCGATTTCAAATCATCAACCTTGTATGGAAAGTCGAAAATTTTTTTGCTCTACTGTAATTTTTTTCCTTCACGTTTTCGAACTCAGGGCATGATTCTACACCAAAAATGATCATCAGCTTACCGAGTTCAAAAATGCTGTAAACTAGTGTTATTGTTCTTACGAGTGCATGATTTGGAGATTATTGCAAATGGGCTAAATTATTCAAAATAAATTAGAAAATAATTTTGAATAATTTAGTCCGTTTGCAATAATCTCCAAATCATGCACTTCTTTGGGATGGTATTTTACCCGAAAAAAATCGTTTCAAATCATGCCCATAAAAGAGTTTAGGTATATGATTTTGCATATGTTGCATCTCTTTTACTAATTTCATTTTATTGTTTTCTTTTTTGCAGGTAAATGGACTATTCAACTCCTGAAACTAATTTAAAATTGCTTGTAAGTATGGTATCAATCATCGTGTTTTGTTTTGTAAATACACAAGCAGCACGAATAGGCAAATATGATCCACTTCTTCTTCTTGGCGTAACATCCCAACTGGAACAAACCCTGCTTCTCAGATTAGTGTTCTTTGAGCACTTTCACAGTTATTAAGTGAACTGAAACATTCCTCTGCCAATGACCATTTTGCATGTGTATATCGTATGGCAGGTACGAAGATAGGTACTTTATATCCAAGGACATCAATGAAATTTCTATAACGAAACGCAAATGTGATCAAATCTCAAATTATGCTGGACAATATCTGTCTCCTTTGAGTGGAGCTTAGACCAATCTTGTTAAATGTCCAATTTTGTTGAAAAAGAAAAATGATGATTGCACTCTCCTAAATTGCACACATACTAAATACACATCCACATTAAAAATATGTTAAATTAATAAATCCGCCCTTGGACTAAAACTTCTTGAAACTCCACGAGATCCCCTTGAAAATTCCTGATACTATCTGCGACCCCCTGAACCCCTTACAATACAAAAAGGCTCCGGAACCCTCATAAACTAACTCCCTAAAACCCCATAGAAGCCTAGTTGAGACACTCTAGTACCCCCTGAAAGCCTCCTAAATCTCCTAGAAACTCTCTTAAAATCTCCTGAAACCCTCTTATTTAGAAACTACCGTAGATGAATGACTCGGAGTTTTCAGTAAATTATCAGTTCGTTAGTTTTTTTAAGCAATAGCCATGACATTTGACAGCCCTCCTTTAGACGACATCTGGCTCACATACAGGGGATGGCCAAAATGTTTGGGATAGGCAACTTTTTTTCTCCCACAAAAAAAATCAACATGCTGTAACTTTTCATAGAGTGCATAAAAAAATCTCAAATTTTGACTGTTTGTCAACCTATTGTATGTGCATCATTGGTACAAATTTGGGCTCGATCGGTTAATCTTTCGCGAAGTTAGAACTGTTTTCGTAAAACACTATTTTTCAGACAACTAATTTTTGAACTGTCATATCTCCGAAATCACTGAACCGAATTGGATGAAATTTTTAACGTTTATCAACAATATATTGATACCTTATACGACGTTATAAAATGAAATATTTTCTCACGGCGAATTAAGTTATACCGGGTTGAAATTTTTACCCATATAGAGGAAAATAAGTCAAATTTACAATACCACACAAAAATTACTAAATGTGTTCTACTTTCAATCTTAATAGGCTCTAATATATCTGATTAGAGATAGCTTGAGAACTCAAGTGGAAAATCTTTGGATATCAACACTAAAATTTATTGACATTGATGTAAAAAATATACATTTTTTCGAGAAAAATCCAAAAAGTGTCAATCCATGATAACTTTTTTCAACGTGTAAAAAGTGCCTATGTTTTAATAGTTTATGAAGCTTTTACTTATTGTTAGTGTACGTTCAAAATTTCATTCAATTCGGTTCACTGGTTTCCGAGATATCACAGCTCAAAAATGAGTTGTCTAAAAAATTGTGTTTTTCCCGAACAGTTCTCACTTTGCGGAACATTAATCAATCGAACCCAAATTTGTACCAATGATGCACATATAATAGGTTGACAAACAGTCAAAATTTTAGAATTTTTGATGCACTCTATGAAAAGTTATAGCATGTTGAACTTTTTTGTGAGAGAAAAAAAAGTTGCCTATCCCAAACATTTTGGCCACCCCCTGTACATCCGCTTCTGCATCCAGCAAAATTCTTGTTTTTAATTGTGCTTAAATCTGAATAAGTAAGGATAGGGACTAGGGTGGCCCACACTTATATGAAAACCTAAAATTTTGAAAAATGCCAGGTCTTAGCTCCTGAATCAGTTGTTTTGGACTCTCAGAAGCTATGATCAATCGATTAATCCTAAGGGGGCGTTCAACAAGCTTGAAGTTTTTATGGGAAAACTTTGCAAAATGTATGTAGAAATCTCAAGTTTTCGATTTTTTCCGCACTGTGAGCGTTTGACAATTAAACCCTTCGTTAATATTGAAGGTGACTATAGTCTATGTGACTATGACTATATATGCCAAACAACTTTGTCGAAGACCGTAAAGTGATCCGACGTTATCTTCTTCTTCTTCTTTATGGCTCTACGTCCCCACCATGAAAAACCATAAACTTAAGAACGAAGCATCGTAGAAACAAAGTTTTTTTAAGGTAATGAAAGCAAATTTTCTCAGGAATCCAAAAAAAATATGAACTGCAAAAAGTTTTCCACAAAATTTTTCACCGTTGAGAAAATTCATAAAGAAAAGCCGAAAAAACTATGTCCGAACCCGCGGAAAATTTTCAAAAAAAAAAAAATTTTTTTTTGAGAACGTAATTTCATAAGCTTTAATCGCTGAAATTTTTGGAATCAATTTTTTTGCGTTCCTGAGTTATGGACAATTTTGTGAAAAATGACCATAGTTTTATGTGGTCATTTTCCACAAAATTGGCCATATCAAGGTGCATTCCAAAAATTTCAGCGATTAAAGCTTATGAAACTACCTTCTCCAAATTTTTTTTTTTAAATTTTCCGCGTGTTCGGGCATAGTTTTTCCGGCTTTTCTTTATGAATTTTCTCAACGGTGGAAAATTTTGTGGAAAACTGTTTTTCACAAAAATGGCCAAATGAGACCCTTCGGCCCAATTTGTACGATAATAAAAAAAAATCCCCATATGTACATGATTTAAGAGGCCAATTTCAAATGTAAAGTAAATTTGTTCCCTAGTATCTTAACGTTAAGATGGTTACATATGGTTGAAAATTTAAAGTTGCTGTCTTCGGTGGAATTGTTCATACGGATGTGAATATTCTATTCAAATGATCTTTAGTATGAAATTTTCTCACTAGATGGTGTTGAAATATGATTTACTTGATATGATAATATCTCAGCCCAACATAAAGATACAATTTTGTTTTTTTCTGCAAATATGTTTATCTGAATAAGCGTACACCGGCAATGTTATTATAGGTTGGAAATCCTTCGAACAGGTGGCACTGGGGAGACATAAAAACTACTTTTGCTTATGTCTCAGCTCTGTGAAGAAGTATAAAGAAAACGTCTTCAACTAAACCGTAAAACTTGATGTAATCCTAGTATATCATGGATATCATGGTCTGTATGCAAGGCCTCTCGCAGGGATTCATCAATGAAAATATTCGGCACTTTATTCCGATTGTTCTACTTACTAAGAATTTCTTTTAGGGTTCCTAACAGGGTCTTCTTGTCATTCCTCCAAAGAATCATGAGCAATTCTTCCCATAATCACTTATGGAATCCCTTCAGGATCTATTCTTCTAATGATACCTCCAGGAATTCCACCCGGGATTCTTTCAGAGGTTCCTCCAGAATTCTTTCTGGATCCTGGGATACCTGCATGTATTTTCCCGAGATTCCATACGGGATCCTCCCAGTGATTCAGCTCGAGATTCCTTTATTGATTTCCCACGAAATTCGTTCAAGGATTTCCTTAAAAATGTCTCCTGGGTTTCCATCAGGGATTCCTAGCGGGATTGCTTAATTTTTTTGTCCCGGGATTCTTCAGGGTTTTCTTCCGGCATTTTTCTATAGATTCTTTCGACGTTTTCCCCCGGGAGTCCTTTCGGCATTCTTTCCGGGATTCTTCTGTCGGTCCTTTCAGGGGTTTCTTTAGGGATTTTTCCTGCGATTCTTTCAGACATTCATCCAGAATTTCTCCAAGATTTTTTCTGGGATTCCGTTGAGAATTCCTTCCCGAATTCCTTCATTGATACCTTCAAGGATATTTTCCGGCATTCCATCAGAGGCTCCTTCGTGCAATTTCTTAATTGATTCCTCGCGGAATTCTTTCAGGAATTACTCCCAAAACTGCATCAGGGATTCCTCCAGGACCCTCCCAAGATGATCGTCCGGGATTCCTTCAGGAATTCTTCCTGGAACTCCTTCATGGATTCCTCTCGAGATTTCTTGATTTATTTCTCCCAGGATTCCTCCCGAGATACATTCAGGGATTTTTTCAAGGATTCTTCTCGGAAATTCGTAAGCGATTTTTCCAGAACTCCTGATGAGATTCTTTAGCTGATTTCCCCTGGGATTCTTTCATGTGTTTCTTCTTTCGTTATTTTTCAATGTTCCTTTTAATATTTCTCCCGAAATTTCTTCGGAAATCTTTCCTGAAGATCCGTCAAATATTTCTCCAGGAATTCCATCAGGGATTTTCCCGACTCCCGAGATTCTCTTTCGGCAATTTTACCCGGGATTCTTTTATTGATTTTTCCCGAATTATCTTTATAGTTTTTTTTCCATGATTCGTTCTGGGATTTCTCCAAGATTATATCAAGGATTTCCCAGGAATTATTTTTGGAATTCTGTTAATTTCTTCCGGAATATCTTTGATACCTCTCGGGATTTCTTCAGAAAATTCTTCTGAGATTCCTTCAGGGATATTTCCCGACTTCCAACAGAGATTTCTACCGGGGTTCCTTCATTGGTTTCTGCCGGGATTTCTTCTGGCATTCTTTCATGTATTGCTCCCTAAATTCATTAGGAGGTTACTATGGGATTCCCAAATTTGTTTAGGTATTTCAGAGACTCCTTCCGGGATACCTTGCCGGAATTTTTCCTAGGATTCCTTCCGACACTTTATCAGGATTTTTCACGG
This sequence comes from Aedes albopictus, assembly GCF_035046485.1. Lineage (NCBI taxonomy): Eukaryota > Metazoa > Arthropoda > Insecta > Diptera > Culicidae > Aedes > Aedes albopictus. The sequence goes on along the minus strand of NC_085137.1, from coordinate 495,777,230 downwards.
GATTCCTACATTAATTTTTCTTGGGAACCACATTTCACAGTAAGTCAGATATTTCTCCTGGGATTTCTTCAGGGGTTGCACCACGATTCTTACAAAGATCTCTCCCGGGATTTTTTCAGTGATTTCTTTAGGATATTTAAAAGGTCTTTTTTTTGAAATTCGTTCAAAGATTGCTCCCGTTTTTTTTTTAATTCTTTCCGGGAATTCTGCCGGGCTTCCTGCATGGATTCCTTGCAGCATTCCTTCAGGATTTTTTTTCCCAGGATTCCTTCAATCAGCCCTCCCGAGATTCTTTCATTGATTGCTCTTTATAGTTCTACCGAGATTCCTTAAGAATTTTTTTCCAGGATTTTTTCCGGTATTTATTTGAGAAATTATCCCAGAATTGTTTCATTTATTGCTTCATTGATTTCTGCCAAGATTTCTTCGTATAATACACATAAGATGCGACGCGAGACAGGACACAACACTTATAGTTCTTACAACAAATTAAAAGGATTTAAATTTACCTTTTAAGTCGACCGGTTTCGGGCTCGACGTTGCCCATCGACAGGACGATGTCGATACTGATATAAAAAATAGTTTCAGACAATTTGGTGTTTGGCGGGATGTACGAAAGCAATTCGTCTATATTTAGTTTGAAACTGTTTGGTAAAGAATATGCCCATTACAAATTTTCTGTTCAAGTGGTTGATTTCCGTGATTCTTAACCAAAAGAGAGATGGATTTGTGAAAAAAGGAGTGTTCATGGTGTGGGCTCGGAGTTAGTTTGGTTTTCTATTCTGCAGAATCGTTACCTGTTCTGTGGCTTAGTTGGTTAAAGCACCAGTCTAGCGAATACGGAGTTGTAGATTCGCATCCCACCAGGACACGTTTTTTTTTTTCACATATTCATCTTTCAGTTTGTCAGTTAGCAGTATTCTTTTGTTTCTAATTACACATTTCAGTAAATAACATTAATTTTTTTTTTGAATCTCATTTTTCAATTAATAAAATTCGTGCAGCAGTTGTTTCAACTAAACTGTAAAAGTTACAATCTTTCGCATTGGCACAATTCAAAAGTTCGTTTTTTCGTTTCCATTACAGTGTGTTTTATATTTGGATTGTGACATTTTTTTTTCCTAGAAATGATGCTTCTACCAAATCAAATGTTACCCTTAGTTACTTTTATTTACTGCATGAAATCTATATGCTGCCCGTTTTTTTTTTCTATCCTTTGTAGGCATTGATTTCATCCTCATAATTCTCCATAATGAATCCCATCCCTTGCTATTACCAACACGGATCCACTTCCAGCTGACTGACTGATACACTACCATCCGTCCTGTCTTCTTTCCTTCCTCCAACCAACCCACCGTTCCGCAACACCGGGACCCTTTAAATTAAACGTAGGCCAGCGACAGCAGGGTACCAAACCAATACATCCACTTATTTTTCCGCTTCCGTTCGCTTTAAAGCTCTCAGTAGCGCGCACATTTTGCTTGCTTTCATGCGTGTGCTCCCATTCCAACCAAAAGGGTCCCGTCGTGTTGTCGTGTGCCGTCAACGTCGTCATCATCGTCCTCATACCTTAACCAACTGAACTAGTAGGAACGGGAGGTATCATGGCTGGTTGGGGTGCCTACCATCATCCTAGAGGTAAACTGAGAAGCGATGTCAATTTTCCAATTTCCACCCTCCTACGACCGCAACTCCTTCCGGGTGATTCCCAAGTTGTGCGGAGATCACCCTCGAGGGTTATCACACAGAAAAAATATTCATGTAGGTAAATTTAATCGAGTAATCATGCACATAAAGGGAATGCTAGAACTATGGCAAATTTACGTGAGATATCATGTAAAATTACATTATGATCGTGTAAAATTGCGCCAACCATCGCGTAATCCATCATGGACTTCAATCGGTTACCCGACTATTAGCGGAAGGTCACACGATCATAACGTAATTTTACATGACATCTGATGTAAATATGCACTGAATCTAGCATTTCCTTAATGTGCATGATATCTAGCTGCATTTTACATGATTATTTTTTTCTGTGCAGAATAATAAAGATGAGTACACATGTCGGAAGAAGCGTGTAAATTTCTGTCATGCATGTAATGCAAGCCTGGGATTTTACATATGTAATTACATGTCATGTAAACTTCCGTTAAATGCTAATTTAGGTTGACTCGGCGTTATTATATGACATGTAACACAAACTTACATGATGTATCATGTAAACCTACCTGGACTGGAAATTTGCCTGACTGAAATGAAGTTTACGTGGCATGTGAACCAGGTAAAGCATATGATATTTGGTAAAATTACTCGTTTCAGTTAAGCACATATGTATTTCCTGTATGTCAGTTTCTAAACCCAGCTATCACAGATTTCCTATGTTAAGTAATCCAATTAAAAGCTGTGAACGTACCTTGCAAGTGGAATCCGTCCGATAAAAATTTGAAAACCACTGCTCCATAGACTACGCAAGGACCCATCGGTGGAAAACCCCGCCATCCGCTGTCTTCCACATCCCTGCACTCACGTTCTGGCCCGTAAAAGTTCTGCCACTGAACCGCAGCGAAAGAAGGGACTCGGCACCGGTGACAGGACGACCGAGCCATAATAATTTACCACCACCACATGTGACAAATTATTGAAACATGTGTTCGACACAAATCACTCCTAGTCATCTGAGTTGATAGGAGTTCGCCTTTTCTTGTATCCTGTGCTTTATGGTCTAGTTCAGCATCAGACAGACCCGAGCGGCCAACTCGCAGGACCTTTTTCGCTCTTCTGAGTGAGAACGTGTGAGACACTGAACAGTGGCAGTCTCAACTTCAGCACTCGTACGTCAAAGACGACGAAAGATTTGGAGTAAAACGCACTCTTTGGTCGATATTGGCAGAAAATTTTGGAGCAAAAGATTGAAAAGCAGATAATGAGGAATTACTTCCTTGAGTTCTTACCGTTCAACCTTCGTTATTTTTCTACGCCAGTCGTCATTTTCAATAACTGAAAAATCACAAAAATGATATAGCAAATATTGAACACATTCCGCAAAACACTAGATAATCCATGGGAAAGGCCTTTTACACATCGTTTCTCCTTCTGTCGAATTCCATAGGAGATGTACCAACTGTTACATCTGATAGGGATTCACAGCCGTCCGTCGCAGTCATCGACTCCGAGGTTGGTTAGGCGAGCGAACGAACGCACGTCGAAAGGAAATTCAACACTACACAGTTGCTAGGGCTCGTCACGATCGTCGTCACCGCGTTGTTGCTGATACTTATGTATCTGCTGCTGATGGCCGAATACACCCTGCGAGGATGCTCTTGGCAATAATGTGCGTTTGCGTTTGTATTGCGTCGTGCACGAGTAGATCGTCCACCACAACGTTGTTCGGAGGCACTGCGAGCTGTTCTCGGTTGTTGGTATACACATGTTCTGGTGGAGGTCTTCATAATGAGGAAAATTCTGTGCGGCGGGCATGTTTTGGTGTCATTACAGTGAGGATGTGCCCCAAATGATTGTACACGAGCAGTGGTGCCAGTTCATGCCGAGATTATCAATTCGAATTTGGATCACTGGGTAAAATAAGTACAATCGGTGAAACCATATTTTAGCGCAAGCGGATCATGTTAGCTTAGGGTTTATTATGGGACAGAAAAAAGCCGAGAACGCTTCTTGCCGTAAATTCATCTGTGAATCATTTTTTTTCGAAAACCGCAAAACGATTGGATGCATGTGAAAAAGCTGATTAGTGATCCGACGAATGGATTCTAATTGAAATTGATAACTGAGACCCCAGCACTTGTTTTTTTTTTTGTTTTTATTTATGTGTATTTAAAAAAAAAACAGGTGCTGGGGTCTCAGTTATCAAGAACTTGTTTTGAAAACATAAAACTAGAGATAATACTGTTACAATGAAAAATATTTAATAAATCTTCTGGAAAACTATCTAAATTACTCCATTATACGGTAGTTCTTTTGGAAATTCAAACGGCAACTTCTTTTCTGTGTTTTTGCCTTTCTCGTGCACCAAGGTGTACCGAAAGGTTATATGTTCACTCCAAAAATAACATTTTGATAGAGCCACCGGAGGGGTCAAGTCTTATATACCAATCGACTCAGCTCGACGAATTGAGGTGATGTCTGTGTGTGTATGTATGTGTGTGTGTGTGTGTGTATGTGTGTATGTGTACAAAAAAACTCACATCACTTTTTGGCAGTAAACCTCAACCGATTTTAATGACCGACGGTTCATTCGACGTGGAATCTGGTCCCATTGTTTCCTATTAAAAATGGTTCGGATCGGTCCAGCCGTTCCGGAGTTATGGCCATTCAAGTGTTCCGGACCGGTACCCCAGGAACGGACCAGATATGAAAATGCCACAAACCCATGCTTGCGACCCATCAAACCGCGGCATTTTCGATAATCTGATGAACGGTAAGCAGCAGAATAGTTTCAGACTATATCTGAACCGGTAATGTTCCGGAACCGGTTCCTGGTGCCCCTCCGGAAGTGGCCAAATATAAAAGTGAGCTAACCTCCTACATGCGACACATCAATTAGCGGTTTATTTGATAAACAGATGAACGGTAGGCAGGAAAATAGTTTCAGACCATATCTGAACCAGAAGTGTTCCGGAACCGGTTCCGCATGTCGCGCTGGAAGTAGTCATTTAAAAAAGTGAACCAAACCCATGCATGAGACACATCAAATAGCGACTTTTTCGATAACCAGATGAACGGAAAAGGGATGTTTGCAGTTCAGAAGGAATTTCTCAGCCTTGCTTGATGCATGGGAAATTTCTTGCCTAAACCGCTCAAGGAACTGATTTTTCTTGAATCGCAGTACGCACTTGCAAAGAAATGACATTTCAAATGGAAGTCACTGTAGAAAGTTTCAGCGAACATAAAATCGGGCTTTAAGCTGGAAAATAGTTTCAGATCATATCTGAACCGCTTATATATAAAACTGACGAAGTTGAAGAGGTGAATGCATCTGATGATGACCGAAGAATAGTAGGTCGAAACGCATCACGCTAAACACGCTGTTTCCGCTATTCGTCACCGATAATTGCCAATAAATCCACATAATAACATACACTCCCGTGCAAAAGTTTGGGGTAACCCCCTCAAAAACATGGAAATGTTTTTTGGTCATATCTCAGTCATCTTTCATTTAATCCACTCGTTCTTAGACTCTTCCGAAAGATAAAGAGTTAGATTTGATTCGTAGGTACTTTCCACAAATTTCATATTAAATTTTTAGTATAAAAAGTTTACCTGAACTTACATGTTTTTCTTAAATTTGTACGAAAAATTGTATTCCGTGTAATTCAAAATTGGGTCGACCAAATTTTAAAATAAAAGTTTCATTAGAACCTGTTTCTATTCTCTTTGAGAGCCATTCATTAGATTTTAGCAGAAAAGTTCATAACATAATTTAAATTATCAAGTTAGGTTTACAAGTCACCGTGCAAAAGTTTGGGGTCACCTTCCAAATGAAATCTGAGTCGGATTTTTATTCAAATCGTCATTGTTTTTGATGCACCTCCAATTCCTTCTTCGATATTTGAATGGCAAGACACAGAAATGGTTATGAAATGTTCGTAAACTAAGTTCTAGACTAAGTTAAGGTAGAAAATGGGGTATAAAATCCATACTAAATCAGCTAAGTTCGTTATATAAAGTGCGACAGAGGATAGAAGTGGGATAAAAATGACTAATTCGTGAACTCTACTCTATATAACTGAAAGTGCTGTAACTACAAATATACCATTACCCCAAAATTTGTTGTAAGTTTAGGTTAACTTTTTATATTAAAAAAATCATATGAAATTTGTAAAAAGTACCTACGAATCAAATCTAACTCTTTATCTTTCGATAGAGTCTAAGAACGAGTGGATTATATGAAAGATGACTGAGATATGACCGTAAAACATTTCCATGTTTTTGAGGGGGTGACCCCAAACTTTTGCACGGGAGTGTATCTGAATCAGTTGTGTTCCGGAACCGGCTCCAGATGTCCCGCCGGAAGTGGCCAAATCATCAAAATATTTCGATAATCATATAAACGGTCAGCAAGAAAATAGTCTTTGACCACACCTAAGATTACCGGCAGTGTTGCAGAATCCTGATTGCATCGCTGAAATTACGAAGGTAAAAATTTAAATTTTACCGCATCTTCTGCGTCTAAAATTACTGCGCAGAATTTTGATGCAACTGGGTGAGCCCTCGCGCTCTGTAAAATGCTTGACATTTAAATGGGTTTCATTATGGGAAATTTCACTTGCTTGGATTTTTGTTTGTCAAATTTTACATCAATCTTGCCAATGATAATAAAATGTAGGCTTAAGTGTGCAGAAAAACAAATGCCGAATTGTCTTGATAATGATCGGCATCCAGCGGAAGTGAAGGCGGTCAAGCAGTCAACTAGTGTAGAATTAGCTTTAAGTTAAAATACACAAAAAGCAGTCCGATGAGGTAAGCGGTTTTGCTTGATTGGATATTTTTTTCATCAAATACATTTATTATTTATCACCTCCCCATTGACGAGTCAACGAGCACTGTGACAAGAGAAAAAAAAAAAGATTTGTTCCGTTGTAGAGTATCCTCAGGATTCAGAAGCACTTTGGCATACGTCGATGGAAAAACCTTGAGTACTTCGACGAGAAAGGCACTATCACCACTAGGTGGATCAATCTGGTTTTTTTTTTAATTTTTCGGCAATTTCTTCAAAAATTCTTTTGGTAATCTCCTTAAAATTTCTAATGGATTTTTGCCTTTCTCGTACACTAAGTGTACTGGAAAGGCTATATGTTCACTCCCGAAATGGCTTTTTGATAGAAGGCCTGGAGGGTCAAGTCACATATACCAATCAACTCAGCTCGACGGATTGAGGTGATGTCTGTGTGTGTGTATGTATGTGTGTATGTATGTGTGTATGTATGTGTGTGTGTATGTGTGTGTGTACAAACTAACTCACATCATTTTTTGGCAGTAAACTTAACCGATTTTAATTACCGACGTTTCATTCGACGCAGATTTTGGTCCCATTGTTTCCAATTGAAAATGGTTCGGATCGGTCCAGCCGTTCCGGAGTTATGGCCATTTAGGTGTTCTGGATGGCTTTAGGACATTTGGTCGAATGACATTTGGTCGAATGACGTTTGGTCGAATGACATTTGGTCGAAAGTACGTTTGGTCGAAAGGACATTTGGTCGAATGAACATTTGGTCGAAACCCATTTTGTGGAAGAAGAAGCATATGACATTTAGTCGAATGGACAATTCGTCGAATGGACATCTGGTCGAAACGCACTAACTGATGAAAAGAGATTTAAGTGGAAAAAAATACTATAGATTTCAGTATCTGAATTTATATTACAAGCAAATTTGTTCAAAAAATTCAAGAATTTATACTTGGTGCACAGGTAAAAAGTGAGGTTACGCGACGCCACTGCTGAACTTATTTGGTTGAAAGTATGATTTGTCGAATGGACGTTAAGTTGTATAGAAATTTAATCATGTTAATAATATCAAACATCAAACAGCAAATATTTCATTCAAGGGTGTTTATTATTATGGTAACTTGTTTTGCAATGTACTTTTCGTTGGCATTGGTGAAGTAGTTGATTTTCCATCAAAGATTTCTCCTTATTTTTAATATTGGCTCTTCTTTCAAGTTTCATCATTTCCTTGCGTTTTTGTGTAGCACACACTGGCTTTTCCATCAAAGGTTTCTCCTTCTTTTCAACATATGCTGTTCTTTCAAGTTTGTTATTTGTGCTGACAGTGGACATCATGGTTGTGATTTTTTTATCGATGATTTTTCCTTCTTTTGAACATAGGCTATTCTTTCAAGTTTCGTATTTGTACTATGTTTGAATGTTATAGCTGCTGTCTTTTTCTCATGTATTTTTCCTTCTTTGAAACATAGGCTATTCTTTCACGTTTATTAACCCTCCTAGGATGTTAGGGCTGAATGTTTCAGAAGAAATTTTACCTATTGAACACAAGCTGTTCTTCATAAGCTGATGCCTTTTTTAGATATTTATCCTTATTTCAAACATAGGCTTGTCTATCAAGTTTACTAATTTCATTGCGTCATGTGCCAACTGCTGATTTTTCTCATCAGTGGTTTTACCTTCTGGGGTTTTGAACAAGTTTCCTGATTTTACTATGTTCATATGTTGAAGCTGCAGATTTTTCATCTGATATTTTTCCTTCTTTTAAACATAGGCTGTTCTTTCATGTAGTGTTGCACTTGAACTGAACACGAGTCGAAAATAATAAAAATGCTTTCTATGTTTTGATTGAAACGCAGTAGTAATTTAACTTGCGTGTCAGAGCTTACTGCTCAAGAACCGTTTAGATACCGATTCAGCTCCGAACTCATATGTGCTTACTCTATCGATATGTTATGCGAATAAATTGGTTCGGTTACCCGGAGTTTCAGAAAATCCGTAAATATAAATATACCTACATTGTGAGGTTGAGAGGAGTTGAGGTGTAAGAAAGGATTATTGCTGGCCATGACTTTTTGAGATTTTTTTTTCTGGAATAGCCCACCAATGAACTGATGACAAGACTATTGGTTTATGATCTTTGCTGGTTAATGTAGCTGACATGCCGAACATGTTCCTCAAAAACCGGATTTTCCAAAAACCACGGTAATCGAACCGGATCACTCGGATATGCTCCCAATAAAAGATAAGTTTCTAAATCGAATCCCAAGATTATTCAAATCTTTGAAAAAATAGCAGATATATAACCATTTCAGCTGTGAGGATACCAGGGTATCATGCAGGCATTTTGCGAATGTACCTAATTAAATATGTAGGTATCTGCGTTCAATTTAGAGCTCGCTCGCGTTTCAACTTCCAACTGAAGGATTTTCAAATATTTCTGATCGCAGCGTGCCGAGTTTAACTTGAATGCGTTTAAATGCGTCACTTTTTTCATGTTATCCTCTTGCTCTTTAATATGGTAGTAGCTATCAATCTGCAAGCAAGTATCATCACTCGGGTATCGCTAGGTGTTCAGACATTCTCACCTACGAAGTAAATAGGTACTGCTGATTTGCATTGCTCTAGCAGCGAATGCTACAAGCCGCCGAGCAATATTGTTGGCAACGAAATGAAAGTTTTCCAATGACAGGTTCAACAAAAGTTTTTTCCACTGATCTGCCCAAGGATCTGCCTCATTAACATCGGCATTCTGCAGTTCACGAGTCAGGTGCGCAAGACGTGTGAGTTGAATTAAAGTTGTCACGTTCCAAGATTTGATTTTCCAATCGATATCCTTAAATCGTTGCCTGATCTGTTGCCGTTAAATCAATCCGTTTTCTCTAGTTTTGCTTTTTCTGGTAGGTGACGGTTAAAAGCAGACTTCTTTACCGGGGCTGCTATGCCTACATGGCGCTCAAGGGGCTACCACCTTGGGTAAGCATCTCCCTATTGAGTATTCGGAACGTACCTTCTCAAGCTGCAGTCGGAAATACAACATTGCGCGGACTGCACTACCTGCTCAGCACATAAATCTTATCTAGCGGATTTTGTCACATACTGGTCTAGTATCTTTTTATCAGTTAGTGCCTTTCGATCACATGTCCAATCGTCGAATTGTCCGTTCGACTAAATGTCATATCATAATATGGGTTTCGACCAAATGTCCATTCGACCAAACGTCCGTTCGACCAAATGTACTTTCGACCAAATGTCATTCGACCAAACGTCATTCGACCAAATGTCTTTCGACGAAATGTCATAGATCCGTTCTGGATCGGTACCCCAGGAAAGGGTCACATATAATAATGCTACAAACCCATGCATGCGACATGTCAAACCGCAGAATTTTCGATTACCTGATGCACGATAAGCCGGAAAATAGTCTCAAACCATCTTTGAAGCGGTAGTGTTCCGGAACCGGTTCCGGGTGTCCTGTCGGAAGTGGCCAAATATAAAAGTCCATCAAACCCATGCATGTAACACATCAAATAGCGGCATTTTCAATAACCTTATGAACAAATAGTAGTAAAATAGCCTCAATTCAAATCCGAACCAGAAGTGATCCGGAACCGGTTCCGGGTGTTCCACCGGAAGTGGCCAAATATAAAAGTGAACCGAACCCATGCATGCGACACATCAAATAGCGGCTTTTTCAATAACCTAATGAACGGTAAGCAGGAAAATAGCCTCAGACCATGCTTGGGAAAACCGGTTATGTTCCGGAACTGGTTTCGTGTGCCCCGCCGGAAGTGGCCAAATATAAAAGTGAACCAAACTCATGCATGCGGCATATCAAATCGCGGCTCTTTAGGTGACCTGATGATCGGTGAGCAAGACCGTTTCTGTGAGAAACGGTATAGTTCTGACATCGATTCCGGGTGTCCCACTGGAAGTGGTCAAATGTAGAAGAGAACCAAACCCATGCATGTGGCACATCAAATAGCGGCTTTTTCGATACCCTGAAGATCGGTAAGTCTTAAACCACACCTAAAACTACAGGTAGTGTTTCGGTACTGGTTTTGGCCATCCCGCCGAAAGTAGCAGATATTACTACCGGTAGGCCTCAGATCATATTACTACCGGTAGTGTTCCAGAACCGATTCCGGATTTTCCACCTGAATTGATTCAATGTAAAAAATGAACCAAACCCGTGAATGCAACTCATCAATTCGCGGCTTTTTAGGAAACCTGATAAACAGTTCGGAAAAAAGCTAGTCTTAGACCATATTTGAGACAATTGGTGCTGTCTCGGAACCGGTTTCGGGTATCCCGCCGTAGGTGGTAACATGTTAATTTGGAACAAACACATACATGCGAGACATGAGGTCACGGCTTTTTCGATAACCTGATGAATGGTTAGTAAGAAAATTGGCACAGACCACTTACCGGCAGTGTTACCGGTTTCGGGTGCCCCGCCGGAAAGACTGTCCTGGAACCGAGGCATCAAACTGCTGTGATACATCTAATTGCCCAAGTAAACACGGGGCTGAAGCCTTATTGCATGCCGATATACGGTGTATTTAGAGCAATCATTACTTTACATGCAAACTTAAGGTTGATTGAAAGTGGAAATAGGCAATTATAGAATCAAATTAAAGTTATACTGGTATAATCTTAATTCAGTCGCATAATTGCCATTTCCACTTTAAATCAACCTTAAGTGTTCATGTAAAGTAATGATTGCTCTAAATACACCTTATATCTGCATGCAATAAGGCTTCAGCACCGTGGTTACTTGGGTGCTGCATTTTCTAGAACTTGACGACGGAACCTGTTCCGTGTGTTCCGCCGGAACTTGTCAAATTTAAAAGTGAACCAAACCAATGCAAACATCAAAAAACGGCTTTTCGAAAACCTGAAAAGCGTTGAATAAGACTATGAGTGAAGAAGTTGTTGAAATCTCCCTATATGAAATAGATCAAAATTTTGGCAATATTGATGCGATCCGGTCAAATCAAATCATTCAAAACTTCTGAAGTGCAATAATGTAATAATGGTCAATGTTGAATGAGAAATTGAAAACTTTATTGCATCAACTGGAAGCAAAATTGGTTCAATTTCTTCTTGCGTCTAAAATATTTGCGCAAAACGGTGCGATTACGATTAAAATTTGAATAAAATAGTAAGGAAAATTCCACTCTTTTGTGTTTTTGTTATGGAGATTTTTAATTTAGCTAGAATTGTGAATTTAATCATAATAAATTTACAGAAAAAGTTAGACATTACGCTTGTGCAATAAATATATAATTGAATTTATCGTCTTGATGTTAATCAGCATCCATTGATATTGATGGTGGTCAAAAGTATACTGATAGGACTGATATTGTTCAGCTCTGTCTATATGTTGAACATAACGTCGGAATATGTGCCATCATCAAGTTTTTCAATGATAATGGATAAATCAAGCATCTTCGGCTTTTTTAGATGGATATATCATAAGTATTGCACTTACAACGAGAAAGGCATCATCACCACTAGGTGGATTAATCTGGGTTTTTTATAAATAGGTATGGTAATTATATCCCCCATTCTGTTGTAAATTCCTTCGGAAATTTCTTTGTGAGTTCTTTCAGGGATTCATTTGGTAATGCAACTTATTCAGTGAAATCTTTATGAATTCATTGAGAACCAATTAAGCAATTGCTTTCTGAATTTCTTCGATAATTTCTTTAAAATTCAATTGGAAATTTCATCCGAAATTTTTGTAGATTTTTTTTCGGTTATTTCTTTAGAACTATTTATGTAATTTTTAAGCAAACTTCATTGAATATTCCTTCGAAAATGTCTTTGACATTTACTTCGGCAAGCCTTCTGAGAATTCTTTTGGTAGTTCCATTGGAATTTGCGCGACAACTCCTTTGGGATTCTCTTAGGAAATTTTTAGTTCAATTCGTTTTGAATTCTTTGGGTAATCTTCAGTCATAAATTTCTTTGGTAATTCATTTTGTAATTTCTTCGGAAATTTCTTAGTTGCTTCTTTCGGAATTTTTTCTGAAAATACTTCGACAATTGATATAAATATTTTTATTCGGCAATTTTATTGAAATTCCTTTGGTAACTACTTTACAATTTAACCCTCGAGTGATATCGCTGTTGTATTTTGTACAAAAAAGCTCGCTTTTTGTACTCAGTATTAGCGTGGTGCTGGTGGTGTTGTCCAACCGCGCGGTTGACGGATAATTAATCGGAAATTCCTTAAGGAAATTGCTTTATAAAATTCTTCTCGGAATTCAGAAAATCATTAGTCAGAAAAGTCATTGAAAATTCTCCTGAAAATAAATGCAACATCACTTTTAAAATTTCATCGGCAATTACTTTGGGAATTCCTTTGGCCATTTTTTTGAGAATTCCTTTGACAATTTATTTTTGAATTCTTTGAATAATTCCTTTTAAATTCTTTTGGGTGTATGTACCTACCTAGTAAATTTTCTTCTAAACCTCCTTAGGACATTTTCTCAACCATTCCTTTGGAAATCTCTCAGGCATTTTTTTTTTGAAAATTCAGGAATCTCCAAGGGAATTGTTAAACATGCGTGTGTCTTGGGTATTATCAGGAATATACAAAGAAATTTCCGAAAAAGTTGCCGAAAAAATATCCCATGGAATTACGAAAGGAATTGCCGAAGATATTTCCAGAGAAATCACCAAAGAAATTCCGAAAATTATAATCAGTCAGACTGATTTATAAGACCAAATGCTTATAAAACCAAAAAGTTCTTAGAGCTCAACAGGAGAGCTCTATGTACATACTCTGGCCTAGTTACTGGACACTGTCTGAACAGGTATCACTTGGAAAATATTGGCCAGGTCCAGAGTGATATCTGTCGTTTCTGTAATACGGAACGTAAAACCTCGGAACATCTGCTCTGCAGTTGTGGTGCTTTATACACGCGCAGGCAAAGATTCCATTGATTTTACCGAAGAGTTCACGAAAGATTGGTCGAAAGAATTCTCATAGGAAATTCAGAGGAAATTCACGAAGGAGTTGCCATAGAAATATTCAAATTTATTACCGTAAAAGTTGAGGAACTAACGAAACAAATGACAGAAAAATTGTAGAAAATTAAAAATTAAGGAAAGAATTGAAAATTGAATTGCCGAAAGTATTTCTATAAGAATAGCCGAAGGATTTCTGAATGAATTTTCCAAGAATTTGTCCATAAAAAGTCTCAATTCAATGGTCAAAGGAACTCACAACGGAATTGCGGTATGTATTTCCAAACAAATTGCTGAAGAAATTTTTAAATGAGTTCCAGAAGAAACTTTAAAGAAATTTCCGAAGGAATTTCTAAAGTTATCGAACCGATTCCCCAAAAAAAAAATGCCGAAACAGTTTCCGATGAAATGTTAGAAAAAATCATAGAGAAATTGATTTTTCTAAGAAATTGAAATATTCGAAAAAAAAATGCCGAAGAAATTTCAACAGGAGTTGTGACAGGACTTTTTGAAGAAAATCCCAATAAAAATGCCGGAAAATTTTCTAAAGAAATTACCGTAGAATTCTCGAAGAAATTGCCGAAAGAATTCTTTTAGGAAAGGAATTAAACAAGCAGTTCCGGTAGAAATGTTCAAATTAATTACCGCAGAAAAATCCCGATTGAATTCGAGTGGAATTTGCAGAGGCCTTTCCAAAAGAATAGCTGAATGATTTCTGAATGAATTTTCCATGAATTTGTCGTAGAATTTTCCATAACAAATCCCAATGAAATGTCCAAGAGGATTCCCAAAGTAAATGGGTTGTTGAGTGAATAAAATATTGCCACTTTCTATAGCTTTATCGAAAGAGCTCATTTTTCTGACTATAATGTGATTTTACTGCGTTCCAATACCTCTGTTTTGATGGTTAAATAAACAAAACAGTTTTAATTTCCGTGAATAGAATGACAGTTTAATCTATAAAATAACAGTTTGCTCCGAACAAAAACAAATGTTTGAATGCGTTTTAACCGCATTAGTTTGAGCCTAAATAATAAATTTTAAAAATGAGCTCCGGGCGATTTTGATTATGGAATAATCTGGATACTTTAACAGAACCCAATTGCCGAATTAATTTCCAGAAGAATTTCCAAAGTAACTGCTAAAGCATTTTTCATTAAATTTACCAAAAAAAGTTTCATTAAAATTTTCGAAGAAATTTCCGAAAGAATAATAGACAATTTTCACGCCAACTCATCCAGTGGTTGGCAGCACCCTCTTATAAGCGAATAATCAAACTTTGAGGGTTTGTATACTTTGTATGTTAATACTTTGTTTTTTTTTTCGAATTAATCTAGACTAACATTTCAAGGTTCAAGTTTTTTGATAGATTTTTTTTAAATCGGTGCTGGGGTCTTTCGTAATTAAAAAATAGGCATTTTTTGTAAATTGACTTTACATTTTCAAACACTTTTTTAGAGCATAGAAATCGATTTTTTTAATAATAATTTTTATACATGAAAGTTACGATACTTTCCAAAAAGTCACCCATGCATTACTTTTTTGTACGGCTTACCATTTTTGAGACTGATAAAAAAAATCGGTCAAAAATCTTTAGCCCTTTTAAAATGCTAGTTTAGACAAAAAAGAACAAATTATTTAACGTTGCTTTACACAAAGTTTTCATACCCACAAAGTTTCATTGGATTATGAGGTGGTTTCAATGCCGAAGACGAGTTGACAGAAATACAGAAATATAAACAAAGCTGTTTAAATGCATGAAAATTGAATTTCCTAAGAAATGTTCTAAAGAATTGCAAGTGATATTCAAAAGTAATTGCAGATTCAAATTCCAAAAGAATTGCGGAAACACTTTCCAAAGGAATTGCCATAGAAGTTTTTAAAAGTGCCTGAAAAATTCTCAAAGCAATAGCAAAATAAAAAAAAATGTGTGAAATTTCAACCCATTTACGCCCAGTGATCTATTTATAGATCAGTAACTTTTGCGATAACTACGGAGAAATGAAGTATTTTGGAAGACTGGTGTCTTCAGCAAAGTTGTTGAGGAGATCAATTGATCCTTAAGGACTCTCCGATAGTACGCAATTTAGTACGTATTCACTCCAGTAGGTGGCGCTAGTGATCATGAAACATTATGCTTTGATAGGTGTTTCGTCAACAGCCATTGCCAATACCGTCGCGCTCGTATCTTGAGAATCCAACTACATAGAAGAATTTTGTCTTCAGCAAGGTTGATCAGGATATAAATAGCTATCCGATAGTGAACTAGTTGGTTCTGGGTTTATCTATTAAGTGGCGCTAGTGAGTCCTAAAAAAATTAAACCTGTAAATTCTGTCTTTGGCAAGGTTGATCAGGACATCAACAGTTATCCGAACAGTGAACTAGTTGGTTGTAGATTTGTCCGCTAGGTGGCGCAAGTGGGCTCTAAAAATTTTGAATTTCTGTATCTTGAGAATCAGACTACATGGAAGAATTTCAGAATTTTGTCTTCGACAAGGTCGATCAGGACATCAAGAGCTAACCGATACTGAACTAGTTGTTTCTAGGTTTATCCACTAGGTGGCGCTAGCGAGTTATATAAATTCTTAACTTCTGTTTCGCAACAACTAGACTACATAAACAATATTGTCTTCGGCAAAGTTGATCAGAACATCAAGAGCTATCCGATAGTGAACTAGTTGGTTCTAGGTTTATCCGCTAGGTGGCGTTAGTGAGTCCAAAATTGAAACCTCTGTATCTCGAAAATCCGACTACATATAAAAATTTCGTTTTCGGCAAGGTTGATCAGGACATCAACAGCTTTCCGATAGAGAACTAGTTGATTGTAGGTTTGTTCGCTAGGTGGCACAAGTGGGCTCTAAAAATTCTGAACTTCTGTATCTCGAGAATCAGACTACATAGAAGAATTTCGTCTTCGACAAGTTCGATCAGAACATCATGAGCTATCCGATAGTGAACTAGTTGATTCTAGGCTTATCCACTAGGTAGCGCTAGCGAGTCATGGAAATTCCTAATATCTGTTTCTCAACAATCAGACTACATAGAAAAAAAATATTTTCGGCAAAATTGATCAGGACATCAATAGCTATCCGATAGTGAACTAGTTGATTCTAGGTTTATCCGCTAGGTGGCGTTAGTAAGTCCTAAAAATTTAAACCTCTGTATCTCGAGAATCCGACTACATAGAAAAATTTCGTCTTCGGCAAGGTCGATCAGGACATCAGGGCCTGTCCATAAACTACGTAGACTCTTAGGGGGGGACGGGGGGTTCTGGCCAAAGTCTACGCTCCATACAAATTTCGAAAATTTTGTATGAACAAAAGTCTACGAGGGGGGAGGGGGGTCTGAGATGGCTGAAAATAAGTCTACGTAGTTTATGGACAGCGCCTCACAAGCTCCGATAGTGAACTAGTTGGTTGAAGGTTTATCCGGTAGGTAGTGCTAGTGAGTTTTAGAAATTCTTAGCTGCTGAATCTCGAAAATCAGGCTTCATAGAAAAAATTCGTCTTCAGTAAAGTTGATCAGTACATCAAAGGCTAACGGATAGTGAACTAGTTCATTCCAGGTTTATCCGCTAGGTGGCGCAAGTGAGCCCTACAAATTCTGAACTTCTGTATCTCGAGAAGCAGACTACATAGAAAATTTTCGTCGTCGGCAAAGTTGATCAGTACATCAAGGGCTAACGGATAGTGAACTAGTTGGTTCTGGGTTTATCTGGTAGGTGGCGCTAGTTACCTCTGAAATTCCGAATTTCTGTATCTCGAGAGTCAGACTACATAGAAGAATTTTGACTTCGACAATGTCGATCAGGACATCAAGAACTATCTGATAGTGAACTAGTTGGTTGTAGGTTTGTCTGCTAGGTGGCGCAAGTGGGCTCTAAAAATTCTGAACTAATATTGGTAAAGTAGTTTTTACGATAAAATAGTACTGCATGGCTACTGATCGATAACAAAACCAGCTAGGTATCAAACAGCCGGCTCATTTCATATTGATAACTAAATATAATATTGAACAAAATATAGTATAGTATAATTAGTTATCAACTTGAACTCAATGATAACGTTATTTTCGATAACGTGCTATGTTCCGTTCTACATGTGACCACTTCCAGCGGGGCACCTGGTTTCGGCACACTAATGGTTTTCCATAGTATGGTCTATGATTTTTTTCTTGTTAATCGTTCATCAGGTTACCTAAAAAGTCATTTAATGTGTCGCATTTATGGGTTTGGTTCTCCTTTATATTTGACCACTTCCGGTGGGGCACCCGTAATCGGTTGCGGAACACTACCGATTGTCCCAAATATGACCGGAAACTATTTTTGCCAAATCTAGATACCTAAAAATACGCGATTTGATGTGTCGCATGCATGGGTTTAGTTCACTATTATGTTGACCATTTCCGGCGAGACACCCGAAATCGGTTCCGGATCACTACCGGTTCAGATTTGTTCTGAGAATATTTTCCTGCTTACTGTTCATCAAGATATCGAAAAAGCCACTATTTGATATGTCGCATGCATAGGTTTGGGTAACTTTTATACTTGGCCACCTCCGGCGGGACATCTGGAACCGGTTCCGGATCACTACCGGTTCCGATGTGGTCTGAGAATATTTTCCTGCTTACTGTTCATCAGGTTATCGAAAAAGCCGCGGTTTGGTATGTCGCATGCATGAATTTAGTTCACTTTTATGTTTGGCCACTTCCGACGCGACACCCGGATCCGGTTCCGGGACACTACCGGTTCAGATATGGTCTGAGACCTTTTTTTTTGCTTACCGTTCATCAAATTAACGAAAATACCGTACTTTGATGTGTCACATGGATGGGTTTGTAGCGTTTTCATATCTGGCCCCTTCCTGGGGTACCGGTCCGTAACACCTCAATGGCCATAACTCGCGAACCGCTGAACCGATCCGAACCATTTTCAATAGGAAACAATGGGACCAGATTCCGCGTCGAATGAACCGTCGGTCGTTAAAATCGGTTGAGGTTTACTGCCTAAAAGTGATGTGAGTTTATTTTGTACACACACATACCCACATACGCACACACACACATACACACAAACAGACATCGCCTCAACTCGTCGAGCTGAGTTGATTGGTATATGTGACTTAACCTTCCGGTCTTCCTATCAAAAAGTCATTTTTGGAGTGAACATATAGCCTTTCCAGTACACTTAGTGTACGAGAAAGGCGATAATGATGTGAATGCTCACAGGAATTTTCGATTGAATTTCCAAAAAAAAACGGCTTGGTGACAGTTCTGGAACAATTTCTTAAAAGAAATCTGTAGAAACCCACAGGCCCGAAAGCAGACACCTGCGGTGAGCTTCTTTGGATTTGAAGCGGACCCTACACGAGCATCAATACTTCATCAATATCAGTAGTTTTTTGTCGGATTATTTTTGCCTTTTTCGTACACTAAGTGTACTGGAAAGGCTATATGTTCACTCTAAAAATGACTTTTTGATAGAAGGCCCGGAGGGTCGAGTCACATACCAATCGACTCAGCTCGACAAATTGAGGTGATGTCTGTGTGTGTATGTGTGTATGTGTATGTGTGTGTATGTGTGTGCGTGTGTGTGTGTATGTGTGTATGTATGTGTACAAAAAACTCACATCACTTTTTGGTAGTAAACCTCAACCGATTTTAATGACCGATGGTTTATTCGACGCGGCATATAGTCACATTGTTTCCTATTGAAAATAGTTCGGATCGGTCCAGCCGTTCCGGAGTTATGGCCA